>NC_056461.1:47941252-47956252 GCF_018296145.1 Oncorhynchus tshawytscha | reverse complement strand
TCTCTCTCTCTCTTTGTCTCTCTCTCACTTTGTTTCTCTCTTTGTTTCTCTCTCTTTGTCTCTCTCTCTCTCTTTGTTTCTCTCTTTGTTTCTCTCTTTGTCTCTCTCTCTCTCTCTTTGTCTCTCTCTCTTTGTCTCTCTCTCTTTGTCTTTCTCTTTGTCTCTCTCTCTTTGTCTCTCTTTGTCTCTCTCTTTGTCTCTCTCTCTTTGTCTCTCTCGTTGTCTCTCTGTCTCTCTCTTTGTCTCTCTCTTTGTCTCTCTCTCTTAGTTTCTCTCTTTGTCTCTCTTTGTCTCTCTCTCTTAGTTTCTCTCTTTGTCTCTCTCTTTGTCTTCTCTCTTTGTCTCTCTCTTTGTCTCTCTCTCTCTCTTTGTCTCTCTTTGTTTCTCTCTTTGTTCTCTCTTTGTCTCTCTTTGTCTCTCTCTCTTGTTTCTCTCCCTTTTTCTCTCTCTTTGTCTCTCTCTTTGTTTCTCTCTTTGTTTCTCTCTCTTTGTCTCTCTCTCTCTTTGTTTCTCTCTTTGTCTCTCTTTTTCTCTCTTTGTCTTTCTCTCTCTCTTTGTTTCTCTCTTTGTCTCTCTTTGTCTCTCTCTTTGTCTCTCTCTCTTTGTTTCTCTCTTTGTTTCTCTCTCTTTGTCTCTCTCTCTCTTTGTTTCTCTCTCTTTGTTTCTCTCTTTGTCTCTCTCTCTCTCTTTGTTTCTCTCTCTTTGTCTCTCTCTCTCTTTGTTTCTCTCTCTTTGTCTCTCTCTTTGTCTCTCTCTCTTTGTCTTTCTCTTTGTCCCTCTCTTTGTCTTTCTCTTTCTCTTTGTCTCTCTCTTTGTTTCTTTGTCTTTGTCTTTGTCTCTCTCTCTTTGTCTCTCTTTGTGTCTCTCTTTGTCTCTCTCTCTTTGTCTCTCTCTTTGTCTCTCTCTCTTTGTCTTTCTCTTTGTCTCTCTCTTTGTCTCTCTCTTTGTCTCTCTCTTTGTCTCTCTCTTTGTCTCTCTTTGTCTCTCTCTCTTCTCTCTTTGTCTCTCTCTTTGTCTCTCTCTCTTGTCTCTCTCTTTGTCTCTCTCTCTCTCTCTTTGTCTCTCTCTCTTTGTTTCTCTCTTTGTTTCTCTCTCTTTGTCTCTCTCTCTCTTTGTTTTCTCTCTTTGTCTCTCTCTTTGTCTTTCTCTTTGTCTCTCTCTCTTTGTCTCTCTCTTTGTCTCTCTCTCTCTCTCTTTGTCTCTCTCTCTCTCTTTGTCTCTCTCTCTCTTTGTTTCTCTCTCTTTGTCTCTCTCTCTCTTTGTTTCTCTCTCTTTGTCTCTCTCTCTCTCTTTGTTTCTCTCTTTGTTTCTCTCTCTTTGTCTCTCTCTCTCTTTGTCTCTCTCTCTTTGTCTTTCTCTTTGTCTCTCTCTCTTTGTCTTTCTCTTTGTCTCTCTCTTTGTTTCTTTGTCTTTGTCTTTGTCTTTGTCTCTCTCTCTTTGTCTCTCTCTTTGTGTCTCTCTTTGTCTCTCTCTCTTTGTCTCTCTCTCTCTTTGTCTCTCTTTGTCTCTCTCTTTGTCTCTCTCTCTTAGTTTCTCTCTTTGTCTCTCTCTTTGTCTCTCTCTCTTAGTTTCTCTCTTTGTCTCTCTCTTTGTCTTTCTCTTTGTCTCTCTCTCTTTGTCTCTCTCTTTGTCTCTCTCTCTTTGTCTCTCTCTTTGTCTCTCTCTTTGTCTCTCTCTTTGTCTCTCTCTTTGTCTCTGTCTTTGTCTCTCTCTCTCTTTGTCTCTCTCTTTGTCTCTCTCTCTTTGTTTCTCTCTTTGTCTCTCTCTTTGTCTTTCTCTTTGTCTCTCTCTCTTTGTCTCTCTCTTTGTCTCTCTCTTTGTCTCTCTGTCTCTCTCTTTGTCTCTGTCTTTGTCTCTCTCTCTTAGTCTCTGTCTTTGTCTCTCTCTCTCTTTGTCTCTCTCTTTGTCTTTGTCTCTGTCTTTGTCTCTCTCTCTTAGTCTCTGTCTTTGTCTCTCTCTCTCTTTGTCTCTGTCTTTGTCTCTGCCTTTCTGTTTTCCTGCGAGTCCACTGGCTGTCTGTTTGTAATGAGATGAAGGGAGGAAGGGATTATGAGTTAGACACACATACACACACTAATCTGCAATTATGTCTCATCATCCTGGGAGAAAAACACTACACATCACTGATCAAATGTTAGGTCAAATATATTTGATCCCAGTGATGGTAGTACTGTGTGTATTTTAGCTCAGTAATGGTAGTACTGTGTGTATTTTAGCTCAGTGATGGTAGTACTGTGTGTATTTTAGCTCAGTGATGGTAGTACTGTGTGTATTTTAGCTCAGTGATGGTAGTACTGTGTGTATTTTAGCTCAGTGATGGTAGTACTGTGTATTGGAGCTCAGTGATGGTAGTACTGTGTGTATTGTAAATCAGTGATGGTAGTACTGTGTGTATTTGAGCTCAGTGATGGTAGTACTGTGTGTATTTTAGCTCAGTGATGGTAGTACTGTGTGTATTGTAGCTCAGTGATAGTAGTACTGTGTGTATTTGAGCTCAGTGATGGTAGTACTGTGTGTATTGGAGCTCAGTGATGGTAGTACTGTGTGTATTTGAGCTCAGTGATGGTAGTACTGTGTGTATTTTAGCTCAGTGATGGTAGTACTGTGTGTATTGTAGCTCAGTGATGGTAGTACTGTGTGTATTTGAGCTCAGTGATGGTAGTACTGTGTGTATTGGAGCTCAGTGATGGTAGTACTGTGTGTATTTTAGCTCAGTGATGGTAGTACTGTGTGTATTGGAGCTCAGTGATGGTAGTACTGTGTGTATTTTAGCTCAGTGATGGTAGTACTGTGTGTATTGGAGCTCAGTGATGGTAGTACTGTGTGTATTTGAGCTCAGTGATGGTAGTACTGTGTGTATTTTAGCTCAGTGATGGTAGTACTGTGTGTATTGGAGCTCAGTGATGGTAGTACTGTGTGTATTTGAGCTCAGTGATGGTAGTACTGTGTGCATTTTTGTAGGTTCAGTTATCTCTCTCCTTCATTTCTGAAGCATCACTGTTCTGGTACAATCATTGCTAGCACGCACAGGTCTAGAGAGAGATGGAGAGAGAGACTCATAAATCAAAGAGAGAGAGAGAGAGAGAGACAGAGAGAGAGATGGAGAGACAGAGAGAGACAGAGACAAAGAGAGAGACAGTTAGAGAGAGAGAGACATAGAGAGAGAGAGAGAGAGAGAGAAAGAGAGAGAGAGAGAGAGAGAGAGAGAGAGAGAGAGACAGAGAGACAGAGAGACAGAGAGACAGAGAGAGACAGAGAGAGAGAGAGAGAGACAGAGAGAGAAATCGATCCAGTGCCTTCGGAAAGTATTCCAATACTTTTTTACAAAACGAAAACAGGCTTTTAGAAATGTTTGCTAATTCATGAAAAACAGAAATACCTTATTTACATTTGTATTCAGACCCTTTGCTAAGAGACTCAAATTGAGCTCAGGTGCGTCCTATTTCCATTGATCATCCTTGAGATGTTTCTACAACTTGATTGGAGTCCACCTGTGGTCAATTACATTGATTGGACGTCTGTAGCCATGAAGTGCTTTGAAAGGCTGGTCAAGGCTCACTACAGCACCATTATCCCAGAAACCCTAGAGCCACTCCAATTTGCATACCGCCCAAACAGATCCACAGAAGATGCAATCTCTATTGCACTTCACACTGCCCTTTCCCACCTGGACAAAAGGAACACCTATGTGAGAATGCTGTTCATTGACTACAGCTCAGCGTTCAACACCATAGTGCCCTCGAAGTTCATCACTAAGCTACGGACTCTGGGACTAAACACCTCCCTCTGCAACTGGATCCTGGACTTCCTGACGGGCCGCCCCCAGGTGGTGAGGGTATGTAGCAACACATCCGCCATGCTGATCCTCAACACTGGGGCCCCTCGGGTGTGTGCTCAGTCCCCTCCTGTACTCCCTGTTCACTCATGACTGCATGGCCAGGCACGACTCCAACACCATCATTAAGTTTGCAGACGACACAACAGTGGCAGGCCTGATCGCCGACAACGACGAGGCAGCCTATAGGGAGGAGGTCAGAGACCTGGCCGGGTGGTGCCAGAATAACAACCTATCCCCCAACGTGATCAAGACTAAGGAGATGATTGTGGACGACAGGAAAAGGAGCACCGAGCACGCCCCCATTCTCATTGACGGGGCTGCTGTGGAGCAGGTTGAGAGCTTCAAGTTCCTTGGTGTCCACATCACCAACAAACTAACATGGTCCAAGCACACCAAGACAGTTGTGAAGAGGGCACGACAAAACCTATTCCCCCTCAGAAGACTGAAAAGATTTGGCATGGATCCACAGATCCTCAAAAGGTTCTACAGCTGCAACATCGAGAAAATCCTGACCAGTTGCATCACTGCCTGGTAAGGCAACTGCTCAGCCGCCGACCGCAAGGCACTACAGAGGGAAGTGTGAACGTCCCAGTACATCTACACCAGGCGGTGTCAGAGGAAGGCTCTAAGAATTGTCAAGCACTCCAGCCACCCCAGTCATAGACTGTTCTCTCTGCTACTACACGGCAAGCGGTACCGGAGCACCAAGTCTAGGTCCAAGAGGCTTCTAAACATCTTCTAGCCCCAAGCCATAAGACTCCTGAACATGTAGTCAAATGGCTGCCCAAACTATTCACATTGCCCCCCCCCCTCTCCAAACCACTGCCACTCTGTTGTCATCTATGCATAGTCACTTTAATTAACTCTACCTACATGTAAATACTACCTCAACTAACTGGTGCCCCCGCACACTGACTCTGTACCGGCACCCTCCTGTACATATTGTCATTTTTACTGCTCTTTAATTATTTTATCTCTTATTCTTATCCATATTTTATTAAATTGCACTGTTGGTTAAGGGCTCGTAAGCATTTCACTGTAAGGTCTACTAAACTAGTTGTATTCGGTTCATGTGACTAATACAATTTGATTTGAATTGGAAAGGCACACACCTGTCTTTATATGGTCCCACAGTTGACAGTGCATGTCAGAGCCAAAAAACAAGTCATGAGGTCGAAGGAATTGTCCATAGAGCTCAGAGACAGGATCGTGTCGAGGCACTGATATGGGGAAGGGTACCAAAACATTTCTGCAGCATTAAAGGCCCCAAGAACACAGTGGCCTCCATTATTATTTAATGGAAGAAGTTGGCACCACCAAGTGCCTTCCTAGAGCTGGCCGCCCGGCCAAACTGAGCAATCGGAAGATAAGGGCTTTGGTCAGGGAGGTGACCAAGAACCCGATGGTCACTCTGACAGAACTCCAGAGTTCCTCTGTGGAGATGGGAGAACCTTCCAGATGGAGAACCATCTCTGCAGCACTCCACCAATCAGGCCTTTATAGTAGAGTGGCCAGACAGAAACCACTCCTCAGTAAAAGGCACATGACAGCCTACTTGGAGTTTTCCAAAAGGCACCTAAAGAGACTAAGACCATGAGAAACAATATTCTCTGGTCTGATGAAACCAAGATTGAACTCTTTGACCTGAATGCCAATTATCACGTCTGGAGGAAACCTGACACCATCCCTACGGTGAAGCATGGTGGTGGCAGCATCATGCTGTGGGGATGTTTTTCAGCGGCAGGGACTGGGAGACTAGTCAGGATCGAGGGAAAGATGAAAGGAGCAAAGTACAGAGAGGTCCTTGATGAAAACCTGCTCCAGATCCCTCAGGACCTCAGACTGGGGAGAAGGTTCACCTTCCAACAGGACAACGATGCTAAGCACACAGCCAAGACAATGCAGGAGTGGCTTCGGAACAAGTCTCAGTGTCCTTGAGTGGCCCAGCCAGAGCCAGGACGAACATCTCTGGAGAGACCTGAAAATAGCTGTGCAGCGACGCTCCCCATCCAACCTGACAGAGCTTGAGAGGATCTGCAGAGAAGAATGGGAGAAACTCCCCAAATACAGGTGTGCCAAGCTTGTAGCGTCATATCCAAGAAGACTCAAGGCTGTAGTCACTGCGAAACGTGCTCCAACAAATTACTGAGTAAAGGGTCTGAATACTTATGTAAATACGATATTAAAGGTTTTAATATAACACATTTGCAAACATTTCTAAAATCATGTATTTGCTTTGTCATTATAGAATATTGTGTGTAGATGTATCTTCCCAGTTTTGACCATTCTGCCGGAGACTGCCCTGACCCTGAGACTGCCTGCCCTGACCCTGAGACTGCCTGCCCTGACCCTGAGACTGCCTGCCCTGACCCTGAGACTGCCCTGACCCTGAGACTGCCCGGACCCTGAGACTGCCCTGACCCTGAGACTGCCTGCCCTGACCCTGAGACTGCCCTGACCCTGAGACTGCCCTGACCCTGAGATTGCCCTGACCCTGAGACTGCCCTGACCCTGAGACTGCCCTGACCCTGAGACTGCCTGCCCTGACCCTGAGACTGCCTGCCCTGACCCTGAGACTGCCTGCCCTGACCCTGAGATTGCCCTGACCCTGAGACTGCCCTGACCCTGAGACTGCCCTGACCCTGAGACTGCCCTGGCCCTGAGACTGCCTGCCCTGACCCTGAGACAGCCCTGACCCTGAGACTGCCCTGACCCTGAGACTGCCCTGACCCTGAGATTGCCCTGACCCTGAGACTGCCCTGACCCTGAGACTGCCCTGACCCTGAGACTGCCTGCCCTGACCCTAAGACTGCCCTGACCCTGAGACTGCCCTGACCCTGAGACTGCCTCCCTGACCCTGAGACTGCCCTGACCCTGAGACTGCCCTGACCCTGCCATAACCCTGAGACTGCCTGCCCTGACCCTGAGACTGCCCTGACCCTGAGACTGCCCTGACCCTGAGACTGCCTGCCCTGACCCTGAGACTTCCCTGACCCTGAGACTGCCCTGACCCTGAGACTGCCCTGACCCTGAGACTGCCCTGACCCTGAGAATGCCCTGATCCTGAGACTGCCTGCCCTGACCCTGAGACTGCCTGCCCTGACCCTGAGACTGCCCTGACCCTGAGACTGCCCTGATCCTGAGACTGCCCTGACCCTGAGACTGCCTGCCCTGACCCTGAGACTGCCCTGACCCTGAGACTGCCTGCCCTGACCCTGAGACTGCCCTGACCCTGAGATTGCCCTGACCCTGAGACTGCCCTGAGCCTGAGACTGCCCTGACCCTGACACTGCCCTGACCCTGACACTGCCTTGACCCTGAGACCGCCTGCCCTAACTCTGAGACTGCCCTGGCCCTGATACTGAGACTGCCTGCCCTGACCCTGAGACTGCCCTGACCCTGAGACTGCCTGCCCTGACCCTGAGACTGCCCTGACCCTGAGACTGCCCTGACCCCGAGACTGCCCTGACCCTGCCATGACCCTGAGACTGCCTGCCCTGACCCTGAGACTGCCCTGACCCTGAGACTGCCCTGACCCTGAGACTGCCCTGACCCTGAGACTGCCTGCCCTGACCCTGAGACTTCCCTGACCCTGAGACTGCCCTGACCCTGAGACTGCCCTGACCCTGAGACTGCCCTGACTCTGAGACTGCCCTGACCCTGAGAATGCCCTGATCCTGAGACTGCCTGCCCTGACCCTGAGACTGCCTGCCCTGACCCTGAGACTGCCCTGACCCTGAGACTGCCCTGACCCTGAGACTGCCCTGACCCTGAGACTGCCTGCCCTGACCCTGAGACTGCCCTGACCCTGAGACTGCCTGCCCAGACCCTGAGACTGCCCTGACCCTGAGATTGCCCTGACCCTGAGACTGCCTGCCCTGACCCTGAGACTGCCCTGACCCTGAGACTGCCCTGACCCTGAGACTTCCTGCCCTGACCCTGAGACTGCCCTGACCCTGAGACTGCCAGCCCTGACCCTGAGACTGCCCTGACCCTGAGACCGCCTGCCCTGACCCTGACCCTGAGACTGCCTGCTGTTCTGTACCTTTCTGACACTGCCCTGGACTACTGTCCAAAAAAACTAATTGTATGAATTTGAGACCAAAGCTGTAACCAAAATGTGGAAAAAGTCTTATATTTTTGTTTGCTGTTTATTTCTAATACATTTTTGGTGATGAATGTATTTCTTATCAATTTTGTTTATTGTTTATTTTCACTTGCTTTGTCAATGTAAACATGCGTTTCCCGTGCCAGTAAATCCCTTTTAAATTCTATCAGAAACAACTCTCTCCTAAAGCTTTCAGACTCTCACTTCAGAGAACAACATGAATAAAACAGTAAGACGGGGACACAGAAACACCATTTTTACTCTTTTGGATTACTAGAAAAATAACCTAAAGCCTGAATCCTCATTGCAGACAGAACCTGCCACTGTGTAGGGGAGGAAATGACAGTAATCACAAACCACTGGAAATTCGAGGACACTAGCAATGGAGTGTGTGTGTGTGTGTGTGTGTGTGTGTGTGCTCTGTGTGTGTGTGTGTGTGTGTGTGTGTGTGTGTGTGTGTGTGTGTGTGTGTGTGTGTGTGTGTGTGTGTGTGTGTGTGTGCGCTCGAGCGTGTGTGTGTGTGTGTGTGTGTGTGCACTAGCCTGATAGCGTGCTTGCCAGAGGACAGGAGCCAGGGGCAGGCCATAAAACCTTAATACTCCATATTGAAGATGTGCCTAACACACACAGATGGGCAGTGTTTCCATTAGTATTTGAAATGTATTTACTGTATTTAAACTACTAGTATTTAGCCATTTGAAAAACACTGGGCTGAACTAAAGACATGAAGTGACTAGGAATCAGGATAGATAATAATAAGGTATTAGAGGTAGATATGTACATGAAGGCAGGTTAAAGTGACTAGACATCAGGATAGATAATAATAAGGTAGATATGTACATGAAGGCAGGGTAAAGTGACTAGACATCAGGATAGATAATAATAAGGTATTTGAGGTAGATATGTACATGAAGGCAGGGTAAAGTGACTAGTAATCATGTATATAGCTCCACATTGATCTGGTACTCCCTGTATATAGCTCCACATTGATCTGGTACTGGTACTCCCTGTATATATCTCCACATTGATCTGATACTGGTACTTCCTGTATATAGCTCCACATTGATCTGGTACTCCCTGTATATAGCTCCACATTGATCTGATACTGGTACTTCCTGTATATAGCTCCACATTGATCTGGTACTTCCTGTATATATCTCCACATTGATCCGGTACTGGTACTCCCTGTATATAGCTACACATGGATCTGGTACTCCCTGTATATAGCTCCACATTGATCTGGTACTTCCTGTATATATCTCCACATTGATCCGGTACTGGTACTTCCTGTATATAGCTCCACAATGATCTGGTACTTCCTGTATATAGCTCCACACTGATCTGGTACTGGTACTTCCTGTATATAGCTCCACATTGATCTGGTACTCCCTGTATATAGCTCCACATTGATCTGGTACTCCCTGTATATAGCTCCACATTGATCTGGTACTTCCTGTATATATCTCCACATTGATCCGGTACTGGTACTTCCTGTATATAGCTCCACAATGATCTGGTACTTCCTGTTTATGGCTACACATTGGTCTGGTACTGGTACTTCCTGTATATAGCTCCACACTGATCTGGTACTGGTACTTCCTGTATATAGCTCCACATTGATCTGGTACTCCCTGTATATAGCTCCACATTGATCTGGTACTTCCTGTATATAGCTCCACATTGATCTGGTACTCCCTGTATATAGCTCCACATTGATCTGGTACTTCCTGTATATAGCTCCACATTGATCTGGTACTCCCTGTATATAGCTCCACATTGATCTGGTACTTCCTGTATATAGCTCCACATTGATCTGGTACTCCCTGTATATAGCTCCACATTGATCTGGTACTTCCTGTATATAGCTCCACATTGATCTGGTACTCCCTGTATATAGCTCCACATTGATCTGGTACTTCCTGTATTTAGCTCCACATTGATCTGGTACTTCCTGTATATAGCTCCACAGTGATCTGGTACTTCCTGTATATAGCTCCACATTAATCTGGTACTTCCTGTATATAGCTCCACGTTGATCTGGTACTTCCTGTATACATCTCCAAATTGATCTGGTACTTCCTGTATATAGCTCCACGTTGATCTGGTACTTCATGTATATAGCTCCATATTGATCTGGTACTTCCTGTATATAGCTCCAAATTGATCTGGTACTTCCTGTATATAGCTCCACATTGATCTGGTACTTCCGGTATATAGCTCCACATTGATCTGGTACTTCCTGTATATAGCTCCACATTGATCTGGTACTTCCTGTATATAGCTCCAAATTGATCTGGTACTGGTACTTCCTGTATATAGCTCCACATTGATCTGTTACTTCCTCTATATAGCTCCAAATTGATCTGTTACTTCCTGTATATAGCTCCAAATTGATCTGGTACTTTCTGTATATAGCTCCACATTGATCTGGTACTTCCGGTATATAGCTCCACATTGATCTGGTACTTCCTGTATATAGCTCCACATTGATCTGGTACTTCCTGTATATATCTCCACATTGATATGGCACTTCCTGTATATAGCTCCACATTGATATGGTACTTCCTGTATATAGCTCCACATTGATATGGTACTTCCTGTATATAGCTCCATTCTTGTGTATGTTATTCCTCTTGTGTTAATATTTTAAAAAACATTTTTTTAACTCTGCATCATTGGCTCGTAAACAACTATTTCATGGTGAAAAATACACATTTATTTTATGTCAGAGTGGTGTGGTTGCATAGGCAAATGGCTGCGTGAGTGTGCATTCTTCCATGCATTCGTTTGTGTATCTGTCTGTGTGTATGTGTGTGTGTGTGTGCGTGTGTGTGTGTTTGTCTGTGCTTACCTATACGTACATCCGTGTGTGTGTACATCCGTGTGTGTGTGTTTGTGTGTTTGTGTGTGTGTGTGTGTGCGTGTGTGCGTGTGTGTGTGCATGTGTGTGTGGTGTGTGTGTGTGTGTGTGTGTGCGTGTGTGTGTGTGTGTGTGGTGTGTGTGTGTGTGTGTTTATGCGTGTGTGTGTGTGCGTGTGTGTGTGCATGTGTGTGTGGTGCGTGTGTGTGTGTGTGTGCGTGTGTGTGTCTGTGCGTGCCTTGCAGTCTGTGATGAGGAGAAGAGGAGCTGAACGCTGTGTACAAATTGATTCCTTTAAAGGAGAGAATACCCCCAGGTCTCGCTCTGTTTTCCCAACTCGTGTGGAGAGACACAAGAGAGGGGAACGCAGAACAACAAAGAAGAACAAAGAAACTAAAGGAAAGAAAACAGCCGTTAGAAAAGGGTTTTATGTTCATGAAGAGTAATAAATAATAATAAAAAATAATACAAAATAAAAATAATAATAAATAATAATAAATAATAATAAATAATAATAAATAGTAATAAATAATAATAAATAGTAATAAATAGTAATAAATAATAATAAATAGTAATAAATAGTAATAAATAATAATAAATAATAATAAATAGTAATAAATAATAATAAATAATAATAAATAGTAATAAATAATAATAAATAATAATAAATAATAATAAATAGTAATTAATAATAATAAATAATAATAAATAATAATAAATAGTAATAAAAAATAATAAATAATAATAAATAGTAATAAATAATAATAAATAATAATAAATAATAATACATAATAATAAAGAGCAATAAATAATAATAAATAATAATAAATAATACATTGAGAAAGCAACGCTGGCAAAGCAAACATTAGTTAGTTAGTTAGTTAGTGTTATTCTGTCAGCTGACGCAAATTACATCTACCTATATATCTATCTATCTCTCTCTCTCTCTCTCTCTCTCTATATATCTATATATATATATTTATATATATTTATTTATATATATTTTATCTTTTAGATTTGAAGCATTTTCATTTCAATGATTTTGAGATACAAACACTATATATATATATATATATATATATATATATATATATATATATATATATATATATACAGTAGATAGTATAAATTATCGTGGGATAATTTTAAAAATCCCCCAAAATTAGAATAATTAAATAAATATATATACTGTATATATATATATATTTATTTAATTATTATAATTTTGGGGGGATTTTTTTAATTATCCCACGATAATTTATACTATATACTGTATATATATACAGCGACCCCAATTTGTGGAATCTCTGGACTAGATCCAGTGATTAAATAACATTAAGTGTACATCCCAGATGGCACCTTTTTGTAGTTTTATACCAGATCTTATTGCCCTGCTGGAGTCTCGTGGAACAGAACAGTGAACTACAAATGAAACAAGATGCCTGTTGGGATACAGCCCTGCTGGGGTCTCGTGGAACAGAACAGTGAACTACAAATGAAACAAGATGCCTGTTGGGATACAGCCCTGCTGGGGTCTCGTGGAACAGAACAGTGAACTACAAATGAAACAAGATGCCTGTTGGGATTACAGCCCTGCTGGGGTCTCGTGGAACAGAACAGTGAACTACAAATGAAACAAGATGCCTGTTGGGATTACAGCCCTGCTGGGGTCTCGTGGAACAGAACAGTGAACTACAAATGAAACAAGATGCCTGTTGGGATACAGCCCTGCTGGGGTCTCGTGGAACAGAACAGTGAACTACAAATGAAACAAGATGCCTGTTGGGATTACAGCCCTGCTGGGGTCTCGTGGAACAGAACAGTGAACTACAAATGAAACAAGATGCCTGTTGGGATTACAGCCCTGCTGGGGTCTCGTGGAACAGAACAGTGAACTACAAATGAAACAAGATGCCTGTTGGGATACAGCCCTGCTGGGGTCTCGTGGAACAGAACAGTGAACTACAAATGAAACAAGATGCCTGTTGGGATACAGCCCTGCTGGGGTCTCGTGGAACAGAACAGTGAACTACAAATGAAACAAGATGCCTGTTGGGATTACAGCCCTGCTGGGGTCTCGTGGAACAGAACAGTGAACTACAAATGAAACAAGATGCCTGTTGGGATTACAGCCCTGCTGGGGTCTCGTGGAACAGAACAGTGAACTACAAATGAAACAAGATGCCTGTTGGGATTACAGCCCTGCTGGGGTCTCGTGGAACAGAACAGTGAACTACAAATGAAACAAGATGCCTGTTGGGATTACAGCCCTGCTGGGGTCTCGTGGAACAGAACAGTGAACTACAAATGAAACAAGATGCCTGTTGGGATTACAGCCCTGCTGGGGTCTCGTGGAACAGAACAGTGAACTACAAATGAAACAAGATGCCTGTTGGGATTACAGCCCTGCTGGGGTCTCGTGGAACAGAACAGTGAACTACAAATGAAACAAGATGCCTGTTGGGATTACAGCCCTGCTGGGGTCTCGTGGAACAGAACAGTGAACTACAAATGAAACAAGATGCCTGTTGGGATTACAGCCCTGCTGGGGTCTCGTGGAACAGAACAGTGAACTACAAATGAAACAAGATGCCTGTTGGGATTACAGCCCTGCTGGGGTCTCGTGGAACAGAACAGTGAACTACAAATGAAACAAGATGCCTGTTGGGATTACAGCCCTGCTGGGGTCTCGTGGAACAGAACAGTGAACTACAAATGAAACAAGATGCCTGTTGGGATTACAGCCCTGCTGGGGTCTCGTGGAACAGAACAGTGAACTACAAATGAAACAAGATGCCTGTTGGGATTACAGCCCTGCTGGGGTCTCGTGGAACAGAACAGTGAACTACAAATGAAACAAGATGCCTGTTGGGATTACAGCCCTGCTGGGGTCTCGTGGAACAGAACAGTGAACTACAAATGAAACAAGATGCCTGTTGGGATACAGCCCTGCTGGGGTCTCGTGGAACAGAACAGTGAACTACAAATGAAACAAGATGCCTGTTGGGATACAGCCCTGCTGGGGTCTCGTGGAACAGAACAGTGAACTACAAATGAAACAAGATGCCTGTTGGGATTACAGCCCTGCTGGGGTCTCGTGGAACAGAACAGTGAACTACAAATGAAACAAGATGCCTGTTGGGATTACAGCCCTGCTGGGGTCTCGTGGAACAGAACAGTGAACTACAAATGAAACAAGATGCCTGTTGGGATACAGCCCTGCTGGGGTCTCGTGGAACAGAACAGTGAACTACAAATGAAACAAGATGCCTGTTGGGATTACAGCCCTGCTGGGGTCTCGTGGAACAGAACAGTGAACTACAAATGAAACAAGATGCCTGTTGGGATTACAGCCCTGCTGGGGTCTCGTGGAACAGAACAGTGAACTACAAATGAAACAAGATGCCTGTTGGGATTACAGCCCTGCTGGGGTCTCGTGGAACAGAACAGTGAACTAAATAACAGTCATATTTTCAGACTTAATAGATCTATTAGTGTTTCCAACTTGTCCAACTATAATGGAGTGTCAATAAATGACGTTAGGTTTTACATGTACATGTTCATTGTTTAGCAGATGCTCTTATCCAGAGCCACTTAGAGCCAACATATGGATTTCATTGCATAATTATGGTAATTATTTCTGGATGTTGTTTTTGGTACTCTGCTAATCAGTGATTACCTCATGATAACAAATAAGGAAATAATTATTCATTTTCATGGTTTTCGAGCTGCATGATAATGTACTAGGCATTTCCCTTTCTAATCAAAACCTTGTTTTGTTATATTTGTTCTAGAGTGTGGATATGAATTTAACATTAGATTTTTTCTGTATAAATGTAACATTATATTTTCGTAGAGTGTGGATGTGAATTTAATATATGTTTTTCTGTAGTGTGGATATGAATTTAACATTTTTCCTAGAGTGTGAGTATGAAATTGACATTATATTTTTAAAGCACTGAGAGCAGACTCCAGACACCTTCCATGTTAATGCATTTTGGAAAATTTGTCCAATATTATCTGAGGATGTCCCAAATGCACCCTATTCTCTATGGGGTTTTGGTCAAAAGTAGTGCACTGTGTAGGGAATAGTGGACCATTTTATGATGCAGGGAAATGATGGTTCATAATCCTATATTTATATCTGTGCAGTCAGCTTTATTTACTCGGCTGTAAAGATGGAGATTGTTTAGT
>NC_056461.1:47926252-47936252 GCF_018296145.1 Oncorhynchus tshawytscha | reverse complement strand
TTAGTATGGTGTTAGTATGGTGTTAGTATGGTGTTAGTATGGTGTTAGTATGGGGTTAGTATGGTGTTAGTGTGGTGTTAGTATGGGGTTAGTATGGTGTTAGTATGGGGTTAGTATGGTGTTAGGGTTAGTGTGGGGTTAGTATGGTGTTAGTATGGTGTTAGTATGGTGATGGGGTTAGTATGGTGTTAGTATGGTGTTAGTATGGTGATGGGGTTAGTATGGTGTTAGTATGGGGTTAGTATGGTGTTATGGTTAGTAAGGTGTTAGTATGGTGTTAGGGTTAGTATGGTGTTAGTATGGGGTTAGTATGGTGTTAGTATGGTGTTAGTATGGTGTTAGTATGGGGTTAGTATGGTGTTAGTATGATGTTAGTATGGTGATGGGGTTAGTATGGGGTTAGTATGGTGTTAGTATGGTGTTAGTATGGGGTTAGTATGGGGTTAGTATGGGCTAGTATGGTGTTAGTATGGTGTTAGGGTTAGTATTGTGTTAGTATGGTGTTAGTATGGTGTTAGTTTGATGTTAGGGTTAGTATGGTGTTAGTATGGTATTAGTATGGTGTTAGTATGGTATTAGTATGGGGTTAATATAGGGTTAGTATGGTGTTAGTATGGTGTTAGTATGGTGTTAGTATTATGTTAGTATGGTGTTAGTATGGTGTTAGTATGGTATTAGTATGTGGTTAATATAGGGTTAATGGTGTTAGTATGGTGTTAGTATGGTGTTAGGGTTAGTATGGTGTTAGTATGGTGTTAGTATGGGGTTAGTATGGTGTTAGTATGGGGTTAGTATGGTGTTAGTATGGTGTTAGTATGGTGTTAGTATGGGGTTAGTATGGTGTTAGTATGGTGTTAGTATTGTGTTAGTATTGTGTTAATATGGTGTTAGTATGGTGTTAGTATGGTGATGGGTTTAGTATGGGGTTAGTATGGTGTTAGTATGGCGTTAGTATGGTGTTAGTATGGTGTTAGTATGGTGTTAGTATGGGGTTAGTATGGTGTTAGTATGGTGTTAGTACGGGGTTAGTATGGTGTTAGTATGGTGTTAGTATGGGGTTAGTATGGTGTTAGTATTGTGTTACTATGGGGTTAGTATGCTGTTAGTATGGCATTAGTATGGTGTTAGTATGGTGTTAGTATGGTGATGGGGTTTAGTATGGTGTTAGTGTTATTATGGGGTTAGTATGGCATTAGTATGGTGTTAGTATGGTGTTAGTATGGTGATGGGGTTTCGTATGGTGTTAGTGTTATTATGGGGTTAGTATGGTGTTAGTATGGGGTTAGTATGGGGTTAGTATGGTGATGGGGTTTGGTATGGTGTTAGTATAGTGTTAGTATGGTGTTAGTATGGGGTTAATATGGTGTTAGTATGGTGTTAGTATGGTGTTAGTATGGCGATAGTATGGTTTTAGTATGGGGTTAGTATGGCATTAGTATGGTGTTAGTATGGTGTTAGTATGGCGATAGTATGGTTTTAGTTTGGGGTTAGTATGGCATTAGTATGGTGTTAGTATGGTGTTAGTATGGTGTTAGTATGGTGTTTATTTGGTGTTAGTATGGGGTTAGTATGGTGATGGGGTTTAGTATGGTGTTAGTATGGTGTTAGTATGGTGTTCGGGATAGTATGGTGTTAGTATGCGCTTAGGGTTAGTATGGGGTTATTATGGTGTTAGGATTAGTATGGGGTTAGTAGGGTGTTAGTGTGGTGTTAGTATAGGGTTAGTATGGTGTTAGTATGGTGTTAGTATGGTGTTAGGGTTAGTATGGTGTTAGTATGGGGTTAGGGTTAGTATGGGGTTAGGGTTAGTATGGTGTTAGTATGGGGTTAGTATGGTGTTAGTATGGGGTTAGTATGGTGTTAGGGTTAGTATGGTGTTAGTATGGGGTTAGGGTTATTATGGGGTTAGTATGGTGTTAGTATGGGGTTAGTATGGGGTTAGTATTGTGTTAGTATGGTGTTAGTATGGTGTTAGGGTTAGTATGGTGTCAGTATGGTGTTAGTATGGTGTTAATATGGTGTTAGTATGGTGTTAGGGTTAGTATGGTGTCAGTATGGTGTTAGTATGGTGTTAGTATGGTGTTAGGGTTAGTATGGTGTCAGTATGGTGTTAGTATGGTGTTAGTATGGTGATGGGGTTAGTATGGGGTTAGTATGGTGTTAGTATGGTGTTAGTATGGTGATGGGGTTAGTATGGGGTTAGTATGGTGTTAGTATGGTGTTAGTATGGTGTTAGTATGGTGTTAGTATTGTGTCAGTATGGTGTTAGTATGGTGTTAGTATGGTGATGGTGTTAGTATGGTGTTAGTATGGTGTTAGTATGGTGATGGGGTTAGTATGGGGTTAGTATGGTGTTAGTATGGTGTTAGTATTGTGTTAGTATTGTGTTAGTGTTGTGTTAGTATGGTGTTAGTATGGTGTTAGTATGGTGATGGGTTTAGTATGGTGTTAGTATGGCGTTAGTATGGTGTTAGTATGGGGTTAGTATGGTGTTACTATGGGGTTAGTATGCTGTTAGTATGGTGTTAGTATGGTGTTAGTATGGTGATGGGGTTTAGTATGGTGTTAGTATGGTGTTATTATGGGGTTAGTATGGTGTTAGTATGTGGTTAGTATGGGGTTAGTATGGTGATGGGGTTTGGTATGGTGTTAGTATAGTGTTAGTATGGTGTTAGTATGGTGTTAGTATGGTGTTAGTATGGCGATAGTATGGTTTTAGTATGGGGTTAGTATGGCATTAGTATGGTGTTAGTATGGTGTTAGTATGGCGATAGTATGGTTTTAGTTTGGGGTTAGTATGGCATTAGTATGGTGTTAGTATGGTGTTAGTATGGTGTTAGTTTGGTGTTTATATGGTGTTAGTATGGGGTTAGTATGGTGATGGGGTTTAGTATGGTGTTAGTATGGTGTTAGTATGGTGTTAGGGATAGTATGGTGTTAGTATGGGGTTAGGGTTAGTATGGGGTTAGTATGGTGTTAGGGTTAGTATGGGGTTAGTAGGGTGTTAGTGTGGTGTTAGTATGGGGTTAGTATGGTGTTAGTATGGTGTTAGTATGGTGTTAGGGTTAGTATGGTGTTAGTATGGGGTTAGGGTTAGTATGGGGTTAGGGTTAGTATGGTGTTAGTATGGGGTTAGTATGGTGTTAGTACGGGGTTAGTATGGTGTTAGGGTTAGTATGGTGTTAGTATGGGGTTAGGGTTATTATGGGGTTAGTATGTTGTTAGTATGGGGTTAGTATGGGGTTAGTATTGTGTTAGTATGGTGTTAGTATGGTGTTAGGGTTAGTATGGTGTCAGTATGGTGTTAGTATGGTGTTAGTATGGTGTTAATATGGTGTTAGTATGGTGTTAGGGTTAGTATGGTGTCAGTATGGTGTTAGTATGGTGTTAGTATGGTGTTAGGGTTAGTATGGTGTCAGTATGGTGTTAGTATGGTGTTAGTATGGTGTTAGGGTTAGTATGGTGTTAGTATGGTGTTAGTATGGTGTTAGTATGGTGTTAGTATGGTGTTAGGGTTAGTATGGTGTTAGTATGGTGTTAGTATGGTGTTAGTATGGTGATGGGGTTAGTATGGGGTTAGTATGGTGTTAGTATGGTGTTAGTATGGTGATGGGGTTAGTATGGGGTTAGTATGGTGTTAGTATGGTGTTAGTATGGTGTTAGAATGGTGTTAGTATTGTGTCAGTATGGTGATAGTATGGTGTTAGTATGGTGATGGTGTTAGTATGGTGTTAGTATGGTGTTAGTATGGTGATGGGGTTAGTATGGGGTTAGTATGGTGTTAGTATGGTGTTAGTATTGTGTTAGTATTGTGTTAGTGTTGTGTTAGTATGGTGTTAGTATGGTGTTAGTATGGTGATGGGTTTAGTATGGGGTTAGTATGGTGTTAGTATGGCGTTAGTATGGTGTTAGTATGGTGTTAGTATGGGTTTAGTATGGTGTTAGTATGGTGTTAGTATGGTGTTAGTACGGGGTTAGTATGGTGTTAGTATGGTGATGGGTTTAGTATGGGGTTAGTATGGTGTTAGTATGGCGTTAGTATGGTGTTAGTATGGTGTTAGTATGGTGTTAGTATGGGGTTAGTATGGTGTTAGTACGGGGTTAGTATGGTGTTAGTACGGGGTTAGTATGGTGTTAGTATGGTGTTAGTATGGGGTTAGTATGGTGTTAGTATTGTGTTACTATGGGGTTAGTATGCTGTTAGTATGGCATTAGTATGGTGTTAGTATGGTGTTAGTATGGTGATGGGGTTTAGTATGGTGTTAGTATGGTGTTATTATGGGGTTAGTATGGTGTTAGTATGGGGTTAGTATGGGGTTAGTATGGTGATGGGGTTTGGTATGGTGTTAGTATAGTGTTAGTATGGTGTTAGTATGGGGTTAATATGGTGTTAGTATGGTGTTAGTATGGTGTTAGTATGGCGATAGTATGGTTTTAGTATGGGGTTAGTATGGCATTAGTATGGTGTTAGTATGGTGTTAGTATGGCGATAGTATGGTTTTAGTTTGGGGTTAGTATGGCATTAGTATGGTGTTAGTATGGTGTTAGTATGGTGTTAGTATGGTGTTAGGGTTAGTATGGGGTTGGTATGGTGTTAGTATGGTGTTTATATGGTGTTAGTATGGGGTTAGTATGGTGATGGGGTTTAGTATGGTGTTAGTATGGTGTTATTATGGGGTTAGTATGGTGTTAGTATGGGGTTAGTATGGTGATGGGGTTTGGTATGGTGTTAGTATAGTGTTAGTATGGTGTTAGTATGGGGTTAATATGGTGTTAGTATGGTGTTAGTATGGTGTTAGTATGGTGTTAGTATGGCGACAGTATGGTTTTAGTATGGTGTTAGTATGGTGTTAGTATGGGGTTAGTATGGTGTTAGTATTGTGTTACTATGGGGTTAGTATGCTGTTAGTATGGTGTTAGTATGGTGTTAGTATGGTGTTAGGGTTAGTATGGGGTTGGTATGGTGTTAGTATGGTGTTTATATGGTGTTAGTATGGGGTTAGTATGGTGATGGGGTTTAGTATGGTGTTAGTATGGTGTTAGTATGGTGTTAGGGTTAGTATGGTGTTAGTATGGGGTTGGGGGTTGGGGTTAGTATGGTGGGGTTAGTATGGTGTTAGTGTGGTGTTAGTATGGGGTTAGTATGGTGTTAGTATGGTGTTAGTATGGTGTTAGGGTTAGTATGGTGTTAGTATGGGGTTAGGGTTAGTATGGGGTTAGGGTTAGTAATGGTGTTAGTATGGGGTTAGTATGGTGTTAGTATGGGGTTAGTATGGTGTTAGGGTTAGTATGGTGTTAGTATGGGGTTAGCGTTATTATGGGGTTAGTATGGTGTTAGTATGGGGTTAGTATGGGGTTAGTATTGTGTTAGTATGGTGTTAGTATGGTGTTAGGGTTAGTATGGTGTCAGTATGTGTGTGTGTGTGTGTGTGTGTGTGTGTGTGTGTGTGTGTGTGTGTGTGTGTAACGTACGTGGGAGTTTAGCTTGTCCTGTCTCCAACCTGAGATAAAAAAGAATGCATGCTGGTAAAATGAACAACTCTACCAGACCTATTTCCAGCCTCCTGACAGATCTCTGTTTGGAGAGCGAGAGAGAGAGAGAGCGAGAGAGAGAAAGGGAGAAAGAGAGAGAGAGAGGGAGAGAGAGAGAGGGAGAGGGAGAAAGAGAGAGAGAGAGGGAGAAAGAGCGAGATTATGAATAGCAACAAATGAAAAATCCAGCCTACACTTACTTGAGAGCCATGAACACACACCCCCCCCCACACACACACACACATAACACACACACACACACACACACACTTCAGGAAAATCACTGTAAATAGACTGTCATTTTGGATGTTTTAAAATGGTCCCCAGAAGGTAGATAAATGCTTTGGCCCTCAGCCCAACATCTTCAACAAGTGTCTAATGATGAGATCATACTTCTGATGCTTAGACCACTGCCCCTACTGCAGTCCACAATACCATGAGAATACTTGATGATGAGATAGCGAGTCATTTTAAATTAATTTCGTTTCATGCTTTCTCCAAAACCATAGCCCCTTAACCTTAACCACTCTGAATGAATACCTCTAAACTGTTACCATTTGATATGCTTCTGTTTTAGCCCATCTGCCGACTTGTGTCCGTCTGTAGCGTCTCAACAGTTTGGGTTAGACCTCTGTGGAAAGGTGAGACTCTCATGCTTTGCTGTCCGACTTCCCTAGACTCCTCTGAATGGTGGTACTAAGTTGTAAACATTTATAAAAGTGTATATCGATAACTGTTGTAGTGCAACAACAACAACAAAAAATAGGGGTTAAATGTATGTCAAAAAAACTTTTTGTCTCGGCCTGACCGTAGATTGCTTTGTATTGTTTCTATTTTTAGTTTCAAATCAAATCAAATCACAATTTATTTGTCACATACACATGGTTAGCAGATGTTAATGGTCACATACACATGGTTAGCAGATGTTATTGGTCACATACACATGGTTAGCAGATGTTATTGGTCACATACACATGGTTAGTAGATGTTAATGGTCACATACACATGGTTAGCAGATGTTATTGGTCACGTACACATGGTTAGCAGATGTTAATGGTCACATACACATGGTTAGCAGGCAGATGTTAATGGTCACATACACATGGTTAGCAGATGTTAATGGTCACATACACATGGTTAGCAGATGTTATTGGTCACATACACATGGTTAGCAGATGTTAATGGTCACATACACATGGTTAGCAGATGTTAATGGTCACATACACATGGTTAGCAGATGTTAATGGTCACATACACATGGTTAGCAGATGTTAATGGTCACATACACATGGTTAGCAGATGTTAATGGTCACATACACATGGTTAGCAGATGTTAATGGTCACATACACATGGTTAGCAGATGTTAATGGTCACATACACATGGTTAGCAGATGTTATTGGTCACATACACATGGTTAGCAGATGTTAATGGTCACATACACATGGTTAGCAGATGTTAATGGTCACATACACATGGTTAGCAGATGTTAATGGTCACATACACATGGTTAGCAGATGTTAATGGTCACATACACATGGTTAGCAGATGTTAATGGTCACATACACATGGTTAGCAGATGTTAATGGTCACATACACATGGTTAGCAGATGTTAGTGGTCACATACACATGGTTAGCAGATGTTATTGATCTCATACACATGGTTAGCAGATGTTAATGCAAGTGTAGTGAAATGCTTGTGCTTCTAGTTCCGACAATGCAGTAAATACCAACAAGTAATCTAACTAACAATTCCAAAACTACTGTCTTATACACGGTGTAAGGGGATAAAGAATATGTACAGGGTGTGATGTGGGTGTGTATTCTATGTTGTAGAATACACACCCACATATTCTATGTTGTATGTCTAGGTGTTGTGTTTCTATGTTTAGGCCTGGTAGGGTTCCCAATCAGAGGCAGCTGTCTATTGTTGTCTCTGATTGAGAGCCATACTTAGGCAGCCTGTTTTCCCATTTTGAGTTGTGGGTTTATTTTCCGTTTTAGCGGTTTTCCTTTATTATTTTGTTTGTTTGTATTCGGTGTTCAGTTTATTAAAGGCATCATGAACACGTACTACGCTGTGCTTTGGTCTACTC
Organism: Oncorhynchus tshawytscha; assembly: GCF_018296145.1. Taxonomy (NCBI): domain Eukaryota; kingdom Metazoa; phylum Chordata; class Actinopteri; order Salmoniformes; family Salmonidae; genus Oncorhynchus; species Oncorhynchus tshawytscha. The sequence goes on along the minus strand of NC_056461.1, from coordinate 47,928,624 downwards.
CTTCTTCTTCCTCAGACGAACATCGTTACAAATTTAAATTCAAATCTGATATTTAACCTTGATTTAACAAGGCAAGTCAGTTAAGAACAAATTCTGAATTTACAATGACGGCCTGCACTGGCCAAACCCGGACGACGCTGGGCCAATTTTCCACCTCTCTACGGGACTCCCAGTCACGGCCGTGTTCTGACACAAACCAGGATGTCTGTAGTGACTCCTCTAACAATGAGATGCAGTGCCTTAGACCCCTGCGCCACTCAGGAGCCCCCTGAGATATAGGACAGACTCTTCCGACAGACTTCCTTTAGATTTTTTTAGGGGTGGGCACTATCTGTTGTTCCATGTAATGAATCTGTTCAATGCTTTTGTATGAACTAATAGAAGTAAGGCCAAATACCATTTTTAATTTAAAAAAAATATAATTTAAATTTTTTCTACTTCAAGGGGGTCTTAAAATTAAAAATCAAATAGCAAAATTATCCTTGGTGTGACCTTCTTAAAACAATCCTTAAAACTATTATTAAAACAATTCCATGTGATTAGGTTGATGATTAGAGAGTCCAACTGTCCATGGACTCACTATTAACAACCAGGTTGCTCAAGATTTACTTCGAAGTTGGACGTCTGTCCATGTCAAAGTCAAACTTCAGTTAGAGATTTCTTAGGGCTAGACGGGACAAAATTCAAATAAATAATCATAAAAATGTAGGATATTAAACATTTAGGTACATACAAGTGTCTTATATCGTTTGAATGCTTACATTCTTGTTAATATTTGCTGCACTGTCCGATTTACAGTAGCCATTACAGCGAAAACCTGCCATTGTTTGAGGACGGCGCCCCACATTAAAACATTTTTCCACCGGCACACATAAATTCACAAATAGTGAATAAATATTCACTTACTTTTTGAAAATCTTCCTCTGATTTGTCATCCAAATCATCCCAGCTATAACATGTACAGTTGTTTTGTTGGATAAAATGATTATTTATATCCCAAAAAGTCTGTTTAGTTGGTGTCATTGATTTGATTAATACACTCGTTCAACGTGCAGAGAAAGGAATCCGAAAATCTACCCCTAAACTTTGTTTTATCAAGTCAAAATATGTTTATATTTACTCCTCAGATATCCTAAAATGTAATCAAACTATAATATGTATTATGGAAAGAAGTATGTTCAATAGGAAACTGATTTTAGCAGGTGCGTTCTGTCTTCAACGCGCACGCATACACAAATTTCCAAGACTGTGTCCCTGTACTAAAACTGATATTTCTTATTTGTTTATGAAGTTACAAGCCTTAAACCTTTAACATAGACTGCTGACACCCTGTGGAAGACATAGGAATTGCATCCTGGGAGCTAGAATTCATTATGCCCGTATACTTTCCATTGTAAGAGCATGGGCTCTCTCAAAATTCTGGCTAGTTTGTCTTTGCATTTTCTTCTATCATATCTATTGTGTTACAGTCTCCTACATTATTTTAACATGTCTACAAACTTCAGAGTTATTTCTTTCCAATGGTACCAAGTATATGCATATCATGGCTTCAGGGCCTGAGCTACAGGTAGTTTTTACTTTGGGCATGTCATTCAGGCGGGAAATTGAGAAAAAAAAGGGGCCTTGCCCATTAGAGAAGTATTTACTTTTAATATTCATTTGTATCTCTTAGTAAGTCAGAAGTTAGTCAGATTCAGGTTCTCCCTTCATTTGTTTTGGAGTCTTTACATACAGAGAGTCTCAAGCTGCCGCATGCTGAGGATTGTGGGTAGAGCCAAGGGAACACACTCACACACACACACACTCACACACACACACACACACACACACACGGGAACAGACGGAGAAGAGGAAGGAGACCTATTTGCTGGGGAGACAGCCAGACTATCATGCAACGGGTGTGTGTGTGTGTGTGTGTGTGTGTGTGTGTGTGTGTGTGTGTGTGTGTGTGTGTGTGTGTGTGTGTGTGTGTGTGTGTGTGTGTGTGTGCGTGTTCTAATTAGCACTTTGACTTGTAGATGGGCAACAGAAACATCTATCTGTCACGTTGTTGCCAGCAGAGAGTCTCTCTCCTTCGTAGATCTAGATGGACCATGACCCTCAAAGTAATACACTAAGGGGACGCGACAACAATCGTTCCTCTTCTTTATAGATATGTAGGTGGACGGACAGATGGACAGCTGTTCTAATGCAGTGCACTACTTTGGGACACGGCCCACAAGCCTCTGGTCCAAATGGAGTGTACTATCTAGGGAATGGGGTACACGTTGGCAGAAAGCGATGGTGATGAGCGACTCTCGCTTTGGCAACGGAATTATGTTGAGGTATATATTTATATTTTGGTCTACTCACCAATCAGTGTTTCCACATTT
>NC_056461.1:47905514-47916152 GCF_018296145.1 Oncorhynchus tshawytscha | reverse complement strand
GGAACTAGAAGAGGGGAATGGAGGGCAGGACTAGAGGGACTAGAAGAGGGGAATGGAGGGCAGGACTAGAGGGACTAGAAGAGGGGAATGGAGGGCAGGACTAGAGGAACTAGCAGAGGGGAATGGAGGGCAGGACTAGAGGAACTAGAAGAGGGGAATGGAGGGCAGGACTAGAGGAACTAGAAGAGGGGAATGGAGGGCAGGACTAGAGGGACTAGAAGAGGGGAATGGAGGGCAGGACTAGAGGGACTAGAAGAGGGGAATGGAGGGCAGGACTAGAGGAACTAGAAGAGGGGAATGGAGGGCAGACTAGAGGAACTAGAAGAGGGAATGGAGGGTGGACTAGAGGACTAGAAGAGGGGAATGGAGGGCAGGACTAGAGGGGACTAGAAGAGGGAATGGAGGGCAGGACTAGAGGAACAGTAGTAGGGAATGGAGGGCAGGACTAGAGGAACTAGTAGAGGGGAATGGAGGGCAGGACTAGAGGGACTAGAAGAGGGAATGGAGGGCAGGACTAGAGGAACTAGTAGAGGGGAATGGAGGGCAGGACTAGAGGGACTAGAAGAGGGGAATGGAGGGCAGGACTAGAGGAACTAGAAGAGGGGAATGGAGGGCAGGACTAGAGGAACTAGTAGAGGGGAATGGAGGGCAGGACTAGAGGACTAGAAGAGGAATGGAGGGCAGGACTAGAGAACTAGAAGAGGGGAATGGAGGGCAGGACTAGAAGAGGGAATGGAGGGCAGGACTAGAAGAGGGGAATGGAGGGCAGGACTAGAGGAACTAGTAGAGGGGAATGGAGGGCAGGACTAGAGGAACTAGAAGAGGGAATGGAGGGCAGGACTAGAGAACTAGAAGAGGGGAATGGAGGGCAGGACTAGAGGAACTAGCAGAGGGAATGGAGGGCAGGACTAGAGGGACTAGAAGAGGGAATGGAGGGCAGGACTAGAGGAACTAGAAGAGGGGAATGGAGGGCAGGACTAGAAGAGGGGAATGGAGGGCAGGACTAGAAGAGGGGAATGGAGGGCAGGACTAGAGGAACTAGTAGAGGGGAATGGAGGGCAGGACTAGAGGAACTAGAAGAGGGGAATGGAGGGCAGGACTAGAGGAACTAGAAGAGGAATGGAGGGCAGGACTAGAGGAACTAGAAGAGGGAATGGAGGGCAGGACTAGAGGAACTAGAAGAGGGGAATGGAGGGCAGGACTAGAGGAACGAGAAGAGGGGAATGGACGGCAGGACTAGAGGAACTAGTAGAGGGAATGGAGGGCAGGACTAGAGGAACTAGAAGAGGGGAATGGAGGGCAGGACTAGAGGAACTAGTAGAGGGGAATGGAGGGCAGGACTAGAGGGACTAGAAGAGGGGAATGGAGGGCAGGACTAGAGGAACTAGTAGAGGGAATGGAGGGCAGGACTAGAGGAACTAGTAGGAGGGAATGGAGGGCAGGACTAGAGGACTAGTAGAGGGGAATGGAGGGCAGGACTAGAGGAACTAGTAGAGGGAATGGAGGGCAGGACTAGAGGAACTAGAAGAGGGGAATGGAGGGCAGGACTAGAGGAACTAGAAGAGGGGAATGGAGGGCAAGACTAGAGGAACTAGTAGAGGGGAATGGAGGGCAGGACTAGAGGGACTAGAAGAGGGAATGGAGGGCAGGACTAGAGGAACTAGAAGAGGGGAATGGAGGGCAGGACTAGAAGAGGGGAATGGAGGGCAGGACTAGAGGAACTAGAAGAGGGAATGGAGGGCAGGACTAGAGGAACTAGAAGAGGGGAATGGAGGGCAGGACTAGAGGAACTAGTAGAGGGAATGGAGGGCAGGACTAGAGGGACTAGAAGAGGGAATGGAGGGCAGGACTAGAGGAACTAGAAGAGGGGAATGGAGGGCAGGACTAGAGGAACTAGAAGAGGGGAATGGAGGGCAGGACTAGAGGAACTAGTAGAGGGAATGGAGGGCAGGACTAGAGGGACTAGAAGAGGGGAATGGAGGGCAGGACTAGAGGGACTAGAAGAGGGAATGGAGGGCAGGACTAGAAGAGGGGAATGGAGGGCAGGACTAGAGGAACTAGAAGAGGGGAATGGAGGGCAGGACTAGAAGAGGGAATGGAGGGCAGGACTAGAGGAACTAGTAGAGGGAATGGAGGGCAGGACTAGAGGAACTAGAAGAGGGGAATGGAGGGCAGGACTAGAGGAACTAGAAGAGGGGAATGGAGGGCAGGACTAGAGGGACTAGAAGAGGGGAATGGAGGGCAGGACTAGAAGAGGGGAATGGAGGGCAGGACTAGAGGAACTAGAAGAGGGGAATGGAGGGCAGGACTAGAAGAGGGGAATGGAGGGCAGGACTAGAGGAACTAGTAGAGGGGAATGGAGGGCAGGACTAGAGGAACTAGAAGAGGGGAATGGAGGGCAGGACTAGAGGAACTAGAAGAGGGAATGGAGGGCAGGACTAGAGGAACTAGAAGAGGGGAATGGAGGGCAGGACTAGAGGAACTAGAAGAGGGGAATGGAGGGCAGGACTAGAGGAACGAGAAGAGGGAATGGAGGGCAGGACTAGAGGAACTAGTAGAGGGGAATGGAGGGCAGGACTAGAGGGACTAGAAGAGGGGAATGGAGGGCAGGACTAGAGGGACTAGAAGAGGGGAAGGGCAGGACTAGAAGAGGGGAATGGAGGGCAGGACTAGAGGAACTAGAAGAGGGGAATGGAGGGCAGGACTAGAAGAGGGGAATGGAGGGCAGGACTAGAGGAACTAGTAGAGGGGAATGGAGGGCAGGACTAGAGGAACTAGAAGAGGGGAATGGAGGGCAGGACTAGAGGAACTAGAAGAGGGGAATGGAGGGCAGGACTAGAGGAACTAGAAGAGGGGAATGGAGGGCAGGACTAGAGGAACTAGAAGAGGGGAATGGAGGGCAGGACTAGAGGAACGAGAAGAGGGGAATGGACGGCAGGACTAGAGGAACTAGTAGAGGGAATGGAGGGCAGGACTAGAGGAACTAGAAGAGGGGAATGGAGGGCAGGACTAGAGGAACTAGTAGAGGGGAATGGAGGGCAGGACTAGAGGGACTAGAAGAGGGAATGGAGGGCAGGACTAGAGGAACTAGTAGAGGGGAATGGAGGGCAGGACTAGAGGAACTAGTAGAGGGGAATGGAGGGCAGGACTAGAGGGACTAGTAGAGGGAATGGAGGGCAGGACTAGAGGAACTAGTAGAGGGGAATGGAGGGCAGGACTAGAGGAACTAGAAGAGGGAATGGAGGGCAGGACTAGAGGAACTAGTAGAGGGGAATGGAGGGCAGGACTAGAGGAACTAGAAGAGGGGAATGGAGGGCAGGACTAGAGGAACTAGAAGAGGGGAATGGAGGGCAGGCCTAGAGGAACTAGAAGAGGGGAATGGAGGGCAGGACTAGAAGAGGGGAATGGAGGGCAGGACTAGAGGAACTAGAAGAGGGAATGGAGGGCAGGACTAGAGGAACTAGAAGAGGGAATGGAGGGCAGGACTAGAAGAGGGGAATGGAGGGTAGGACTAGAAGAGGGAATGGAGGGCAGGACTAGAGGACCTAGTAGAGGGGAATGGAGGGCAGGACTAGAGGAACTAGAAGAGGGGAATGGAGGGCAGGACTAGAGGAACTAGTAGAGGGGAATGGAGGGCAGGACTAGAGGAACTAGAAGAGGGGAATGGAGGGCAGGACTAGAGGAACTAGAAGAGGGGAATGGAGGGCAGGACTAGAGGAACTAGTAGAGGGGAATGGAGGGCAGGACTAGAGGGACTAGAAGAGGGGAATGGAGGGCAGGACTAGAGGACTAGAAGAGGGGAATGGAGGGCAGGACTAGAGGAACTAGTAGAGGGGAATGGAGGGCAGGACTAGAGGAACTAGTAGAGGGAATGGAGGGCAGGACTAGAGGAACTAGAAGAGGGGAATGGAGGGCAGGACTAGAGGAACTAGTAGAGGGAATGGAGGGCAGGACTAGAGGGACTAGAAGAGGGAATGGAGGGCAGGACTAGAAGAGGGGAATGGAGGGCAGGACTAGAGGAACTAGAAGAGGGGAATGGAGGGCAGGACTAGAAGAGGGGAATGGAGGGCAGGACTAGAGGAACTAGTAGAGGGGAATGGAGGGCAGGACTAGAGGAACTAGAAGAGGGGAATGGAGGGCAGGACTAGAGGAACTAGAAGAGGGGAATGGAGGGCAGGACTAGAGGAACTAGAAGAGGGAAAGCAGGACTAGGAATAGAAGAGGGAATGGAGGGCAGGACTAGAGGAACGAGAAGAGGGGAATGGACGGCAGGACTAGAGGAACTAGTAGAGGGGAATGGAGGGCAGGACTAGAGGAACTAGAAGAGGGGAATGGAGGGCAGGACTAGAGGAACTAGTAGAGGGAATGGAGGGCAGGACTAGAGGGACTAGAAGAGGGGAATGGAGGCAGGACTAGAGGAACTAGTAGAGGGAATGGAGGGCAGGACTAGAGAACTAGTAGAGGGGAATGGAGGGCAGGACTAGAGGGACTAGTAGAGGGGAATGGAGGGCAGGACTAGAGGAACTAGTAGAGGGGAATGGAGGGCAGGACTAGAGGAACTAGAAGAGGGGAATGGAGGGCAGGACTAGAGGAACTAGTAGAGGGAATGGAGGGCAGGACTAGAGGAACTAGAAGAGGGGAATGGAGGGCAGGACTAGAGGAACTAGAAGAGGGGAATGGAGGGCAGGCCTAGAGGAACTAGAAGAGGGGAATGGAGGGCAGGACTAGAAGAGGGAATGGAGGGCAGGACTAGAGGAACTAGAAGAGGGGAATGGAGGGCAGGACTAGAGGAACTAGAAGAGGGAATGGAGGGCAGCACTAGAAGAGGGAATGGAGGGCAGGACTAGAAGAGGGGAATGGAGGGCAGGACTAGAGGACCTAGTAGAGGGAATGGAGGGCAGGACTAGAGGAACTAGTAGAGGGGAATGGAGGGCAGGACTAGAGGAACTAGTAGAGGGGAATGGAGGGCAGGACTAGAGGAACTAGAAGAGGGGAATGGAGGGCAGGACTAGAGGAACTAGAAGAGGGGAATGGAGGGCAGGCCTAGAGGAACTAGAAGAGGGGAATGGAGGGCAGGACTAGAAGAGGGAATGGAGGGCAGGACTAGAGGAACTAGAAGAGGGGAATGGAGGGCAGGACTAGAGGAACTAGAAGAGGGGAATGGAGGGCAGGACTAGAAGAGGGGAATGGAGGGCAGGACTAGAAGAGGGAATGGAGGGCAGGACTAGAGGACCTAGTAGAGGGGAATGGAGGGCAGGACTAGAGGAACTAGAAGAGGGGAATGGAGGGCAGGACTAGAGGAACTAGTAGAGGGAATGGAGGGCAGGACTAGAGGAACTAGAAGAGGGAATGGAGGGCAGGACTAGAAGAGGGGAATGGAGGGCAGGACTAGAAGAGGGGAATGGAGGGCAGGACTAGAGGAACTAGTAGAGGGAATGGAGGGCAGGACTAGAGGAACTAGAAGAGGGGAATGGAGGGCAGGACTAGAGGAACTAGAAGAGGGGAATGGAGGGCAGGACTAGAGGAACTAGAAGAGGGAATGGAGGGCAGGACTAGAGGGACTAGAAGAGGGGAATGGAGGGCAGGACTAGAGGAACTAGAAGAGGGGAATGGAGGGCAGGACTAGAAGAGGGAATGGAGGGCAGGACTAGAAGAGGGGAATGGAGGGCAGGACTAGAGGAACTAGTAGAGGGGAATGGAGGGCAGGACTAGAGGAACTAGAAGAGGGGAATGGAGGGCAGGACTAGAGGAACTAGAAGAGGGGAATGGAGGGCAGGACTAGAGGAACTAGAAGAGGGGAATGGAGGGCAGGACTAGAGGAACTAGAAGAGGGGAATGGAGGGCAGGACTAGAGGAACGAGAAGAGGGGAATGGACGGCAGGACTAGAGGAACTAGAAGAGGGAATGGAGGGCAGGACTAGAGGAACTAGAAGAGGGAATGGAGGGCAGGACTAGAGGAACTAGTAGAGGGGAATGGAGGGCAGGACTAGAGGGACTAGAAGAGGGGAATGGAGGGCAGGACTAGAGGAACTAGTAGAGGGGAATGGAGGGCAGGACTAGAGGAACTAGTAGAGGGGAATGGAGGGCAGGACTAGAGGGACTAGTAGAGGGAATGGAGGGCAGGACTAGAGGAACTAGTAGAGGGGAATGGAGGGCAGGACTAGAGGAACTAGAAGAGGGGAATGGAGGGCAGGACTAGAGGAACTAGAAGAGGGGAATGGAGGGCAGGACTAGAGGAACTAGTAGAGGGGAATGGAGGGCAGGACTAGAGGGACTAGAAGAGGGGAATGGAGGGCAGGACTAGAGGAACTAGAAGAGGGAATGGAGGGCAGGACTAGAAGAGGGGAATGGAGGGCAGGACTAGAGGAACTAGAAGAGGGGAATGGAGGGCAGGACTAGAGGAACTAGAAGAGGGAATGGAGGGCAGGACTAGAGAACTAGTAGAGGGGAATGGAGGGCAGGACTAGAGGGACTAGAAGAGGGGAATGGAGGGCAGGACTAGAGGAACTAGAAGAGGGGAATGGAGGGCAGGACTAGAGGAACTAGAAGAGGGGAATGGAGGGCAGGACTAGAGGAACTAGTAGAGGGGAATGGAGGGCAGGACTAGAGGGACTAGAAGAGGGGAATGGAGGGCAGGACTAGAGGGACTAGAAGAGGGGAATGGAGGGCAGGACTAGAGGAACTAGTAGAGGGGAATGGAGGGCAGGACTAGAGGAACTAGTAGAGGGGAATGGAGGGCAGGACTAGAGGGACTAGAAGAGGGGAATGGAGGGCAGGACTAGAAGAGGGAATGGAGGGCAGGACTAGAGGAACTAGAAGAGGGGAATGGAGGGCAGGACTAGAAGAGGGGAATGGAGGGCAGGACTAGAGGAACTAGAAGAGGGGAATGGAGGGCAGGACTAGAGGAACTAGAAGAGGGGAATGGAGGGCAGGACTAGAGGAACTAGAAGAGGGGAATGGAGGGCAGGACTAGAGGAACTAGAAGAGGGGAATGGAGGGCAGGACTAGAGGAACTAGTAGAGGGGAATGGAGGGCAGGACTAGAGGAACTAGAAGAGGGGAATGGAGGGCAGGACTAGAGGAACTAGTAGAGGGGAATGGAGGGCAGGACTAGAGGGACTAGAAGAGGGGAATGGAGGGCAGGACTAGAGGAACTAGTAGAGGGGAATGGAGGGCAGGACTAGAGGAACTAGTAGAGGGGAATGGAGGGCAGGACTAGAGGGACTAGTAGAGGGGAATGGAGGGCAGGACTAGAGGAACTAGTAGAGGGGAATGGAGGGCAGGACTAGAGGAACTAGAAGAGGGGAATGGAGGGCAGGACTAGAGGAACTAGTAGAGGGGAATGGAGGGCAGGACTAGAGGAACTAGAAGAGGGGAATGGAGGGCAGGACTAGAAGAGGGAATGGAGGGCAGGACTAGAAGAGGGGAATGGAGGGCAGGACTAGAGGACCTAGTAGAGGGGAATGGAGGGCAGGACTAGAGGAACTAGAAGAGGGGAATGGAGGGCAGGACTAGAGGAACTAGTAGAGGGGAATGGAGGGCAGGACTAGAGGAACTAGAAGAAGGGAATGGAGGGCAGGACTAGAAGAACTAGAAGAGGGGAATGGAGGGCAGGCCTAGAGGAACTAGAAGAGGGGAATGGAGGGCAGGACTAGAAGAGGGGAATGGAGGGCAGGACTAGAGGAACTAGAAGAGGGGAATGGAGGGCAGGACTAGAGGAACTAGAAGAGGGGAATGGAGGGCAGGACTAGAAGAGGGGAATGGAGGGCAGGACTAGAAGAGGGAATGGAGGGCAGGACTAGAGGACCTAGTAGAGGGAATGGAGGGCAGGACTAGAGGAACTAGAAGAGGGGAATGGAGGGCAGGACTAGAGGAACTAGTAGAGGGGAATGGAGGGCAGGACTAGAGGGACTAGAAGAGGGGAATGGAGGGCAGGACTAGAGGAACTAGAAGAGGGAATGGAGGGCTGGACTAGAGGGACTAGAAGAGGGGAAAGGAGGGCAGGACTAGAGGGACTAGAAGAGGGGAATGGAGGGCAGGACCAGAGGATCTAGAAGAGGGTAAAGGAGGGCAGGACTAGAAGAGGGAATGGAGGGCAGGACTAGAGGACCTAGTAGAGGGGAATGGAGGGCAGGACTAGAAGAGGGAATGGAGGGCAGGACTAGAGGACCTAGTAGAGGGGAATGGAGGGCAGGACTAGAGGGACTAGTAGAGGGAAAGGAGGGCAGGACTAGAAGAGGGAATGGAGGGCAGGACTAGAGGAACTAGAAGAGGGAAAGGAGGGCAGAACTAGAAGAGGGAATGGAGGGCAGGACTAGAGGAACTAGAAGAGGGGAAAGGAGGGCAGGACTAGAGGAACTAGAAGAGGGGAATGGAGGGCAGGACTAGAATAGGGGAATGGAGGGCAGGACTGGAGGAACTAGAAAAGGGGAATGGAGGGCAGGACTAGAGGGACTAGTAGAGGGGAATGGAGGGCAGGACTAGAAGAGGGGAATGGAGGGCAGGACTAGAGGAACTAGAAGAGGGGAATGGAGGGCAGGACTAGAAGAGGGGAATGGAGGGCAGGACTAGAGGAACTAGAAGAGGGGAATGGAGGGCATGACTAGATGAACTAGAAGAGGGAAAGGAGGGCAGGACTAGAAGAGGGGAAAGGAGGGCAGGACTAGAGGAACTAGAAGAGGGGAATGGAGGGCAGGACTAGAGGAACTAGAAGAGGGGAATGGAGGGCAGGACTAGAGGGACTAGTAGAGGGGAATGGAGGGCAGGACTAGAGGAACTAGAAGAGGGGAATGGAGGGCAGGACTAGAGGGACTAGTAGAGGGAATGGAGGGCAGGACTAGAGGACTAGTAGAGGGGAATGGAGGGCAGGACTAGAGGAACTAGTCGAGGGAATGGAGGGCAGGACTAGAGGGACTAGAAGAGGAATGGAGGGCAGGACTAGAGGAACTAGTAGAGGGGAATGGAGGGCAGGACTAGAGGGACTAGAAGAGGGGAATGGAGGGCAGGACTAGAGGGACTAGTAGAGGGAATGGAGGGCAGGACTAGAGGGACTAGTAGAGGGGAATGGAGGGCAGGACTAGAGGAACTAGAAGAGGGGAATGGAGGGCAGGACTAGAGGACTAGTAGAGGGGAATGGAGGGCAGGACTAGAGGGACTAGAAGAGGGGAATGGAGGGCAGGACTAGAGGAACTAGAAGAGGGGAATGGAGGGGGACTAGAGGGACTAGTAGAGGGGAATGGAGGGCAGGACAGGAGAGGAACTAGAAGAGGGGAAAGGAGGGCAGGACTAGAAGAGGGGAAAGGAGGGCAGGATTAGAAGAGGGGAATGGAGGGCAGGACTAGAAGAGGGGAATGGAGGGCAGGACTAGAGGAAGTAGAAGAGGGGAATGGAGGGCAGGACTAGATGAACTAGAAGAGGGGAAAGGAGGGCAGGACTAGAAGAGGGAAAGGAGGGGATTAGAAGAGGGGAATGGAGGGCAGGACTAGAGGAACTAGAAGAGGGGAATGGAGGGCAGGACTAGAGGGACTAGTAGAGGGAATGGAGGGCAGGACTAGAGGAACTAGAAGAGGGGAAAGGAGGGCAGGACTAGAGGGACTAGTAGAGGGGAATGGAGGGCAGGACTAGAGGAACTAGAAGAGGGGAAAGGAGGGCAGGACTAGAAGAGGGGAAGGAGGGCAGGATTAGAAGAGGGGAATGGAGGGCAGGACTAGAAGAGGGGAATGGAGGGCAGGACTAGAGGGACTAGAAGAGGGGAATGGAGGGCAGGACTAGAGGAACTAGAAGAGGGGAATGGAGGCAGGACTAGAAGAGGGAAAGGAGGGCAGGATTAGAAGAGGGAATGGAGGGCAGGACTAGAGGAACTAGAAGAGGGGAATGGAGGGCAGGACTAGAGGAACTAGAAGAGGGAAAGGAGGGCAGGACTAGAAGAGGGAAAGGAGGGCAGGACTAGACTAGAGAGGGAATGGAGGGCAGGACTAGAGGTAGAGAGGGGAATGGAGGGCAGGACTAGAGGGACTAGAAGAGGGGAATGGAGGGCAGGACTAGAGGAACTAGAAGAGGGGAATGGAGGGCAGGACTAGAGGAACTAGAAGAGGGGAATGGAGGGCAGGACTAGAGGAACAGAGGGAATGGAGGGCAGGACTAGAGGAACTAGAAGAGGGGAATGGAGGGCAGGACTAGAGGAACTAGAAGAGGGGAATGGAGGGCAGGACTAGAGGGACTAGCAGAGGGGAATGGAGGGCAGGACTAGAGGACCTAGTAGAGAGGGAATGGAGGGCAGGACTAGTAGAGGGGAATAGAGGGCAGGACTAGAGGAACTAGAAGAGGGGAACAGTCTGGTACAGGTGGCCCCACCACACTCTCTCCTCTCTCCCTGGCCTGTCTCCCCCTGTCTGGTTCAGGTGGCCCCGCCACACTCCCCCTCGAGCTCCCGAGCTTTCCAGCACACACACACACACACACACACACACACACACACACACACACACACACACACACACACACACACACACACACACACACACACACACCGTGGACTTAGGACTGCTCTGAATGTTTTATGTAGGCTAATTAACTTGTGAATCCTATTATGTCAGCTTTACTCAGAAACTCTTTAATTAACATGTATAATCGTGCTATT
>NC_056461.1:47888014-47900514 GCF_018296145.1 Oncorhynchus tshawytscha | reverse complement strand
GCCTCTCTACTGTATATAGCCTCTCTACTGTATATAGCCTCCTACTGTATATAGCCTCTCTACTGTATATAGCCTCTCTACTGTATATAGCCTCCTACTGTATATACCTCCTACTGTATATAGCCTCTCTACTGTATATAGCCTCTACTGTATATAGCCTCCTACTGTATATACTGTATATAGCCTCTCTACTGTATATAGCCTCTCTACTGTATATATCCTCTCTACTGTATATAGCCTCTCTACTGTATATAACCTCTCTACTGTATATAGTCTCTCTACTGTATATAGCCTCTCTACTGTATATATCTCTCTACTGTATATAGCCTCTCTACTGTATATAGCCTCTCTACTGTATATAGCCTCTCTACTGTATATAGCCTCTCTACTGTATATATCCTCTCTACTGTATATAGCCTCTCTACTGTATATAACCTCTCTACTGTATATAGCCTCTCTACTTTGATTTGATTTGTATCTCTTTAAAAAGCCACCGAACTGTTGCTCTTTAGAAAATGAGATTTCATTCTCTTAGTGTTGTATATGTAGACCTCTCTACTGTATATGATGAGATGTGTTTTCTGATCGATTCTACGTTTGGTTAATATGTTTGTCCCCCATGAGAAATGGTGTAGTGTCCCCTGTCCCCTATAGTGTCCCCTGTCACCTATAGTGTCCCCTGTCCCCTATAGTGTCCCCAGTCACCTATAGTGTCCCCTGTCCCCTATAGTGTCTCCTGTCCCCTATAGTGTCTCCTGTCCCCTATAGTGCCCTCTGTCCCCTATAGTGTTCCCTGTCCCCATAGTGTACCCTGTTCCCTATAGTGTCCCCTGTCCCCTATAGTACCCTGTCCCCTATAGTGTCTCCTGTCCCCTATAGTGTCCCCTGTCCCCTATAGTGCCCTCTGTCCCCTATAGTGCCCTCTGTCCCCTATAGTGTTCCCTGTCCCCATAGTGTACCCTGTTCCCTATAGTGTCCCCTGTCCCCTATAGTGTACCCTGTCCCCTATAGTGTCTCCTGTCCCCTATAGTGTCCCCTGTCCCCTATAGTGCCCTCTGTCCCCTATAGTGTTCCCTGTCCCCATAGTGTACCCTGTTCCCTATAGTGTCCCCTGTCCCCTATAGTGTACCCTGTCCCCTATAGTGTCCCCTGTCCCCTATAGTGTACCCTGTTCCCTATAGTGTCCCCTGTCCCCTATAGTGTACCCTGTTCCCTATAGTGTCCCCTGTCCCTTATAGTGCTCTGTCCCCTAAAGTGTCCCCTATAGTGTCCCCTTTCCCCTATAGTGCCCCTGTCCCCTATAGTGCCCCCTGTCCCCTATAGTGCCCTCTGTCCCCTATAGTGTCCCCTATAGTGTCCCCTTTCCCCTATAGTGTCCCTGTCCCCTATAGTGTTCCCTGTCCCCTATAGTGTCCCCTGTCCCCTATAGTGTCTCCTGTCCCCTATAGTGTCCCCTGTCCCCTATAGTGCCCTCTGTCCCCTATAGTGTTCCCTGTCCCCATAGTGTACCCTGTTCCCTATAGTGTCCCCTGTCCCCTATAGTGTACCCTGTCCCCTATAGTGTCCCCTGTCCCCTATAGTGTACCCTGTTCCCTATAGTGTCCCCTGTCCCCTATAGTGTACCCTGTTCCCTATAGTGTCCCCTGTCCCTTATAGTGCTCTGTCCCCTAAAGTGTCCCCTATAGTGTCCCCTTTCCCCTATAGTGCCCCCTGTCCCCTATAGTGCCCCCTGTCCCCTATAGTGCCCTCTGTCCCCTATAGTGTCCCCTATAGTGTCCCCTTTCCCTATAGTGTCCCTGTCCCCTATAGTGTTCCCTGTCCCCTATAGTGTCCCCTGTCCCCTATAGTGCCCCCTGTCCCCTATAGTGTTCCTGTCCCCTATAGTGTCCCCTGTCCCCTATAGTGTCTCCTGTCCCCTATAGTGTCCCCTGTCCCCTATAGTGCCCCCTGTCCCCTATAGTGTTCCCTGTCCCCTATAGTGTTCCCTGTCCCCTATAGTTCCCTGTCCCCTATAGTGTCCCCTATAGTCCCCTTTCCCCTATAGTGCCCTCTGCCCACTATAGTCCCCTGTCCCCTATAGTGTCCCCTGTCCCCTATAGTGTCCCTGTCCCCTATAGTGTCCCCTGTCCCATATAGTGTTCCCTGACCCCTGTACCCTATAGTGTTCTCTGTCCCCTATAGTGTTCCCTGTCCCCTATAGTGTTCCCTGTCCCCTATAGTGCCCTCTGTCCCCTATAGTGCCCTCTGTCCCCTATAGTGTTTCCTGTCCCCTATAGTGCCCTCTGTCCCCTATAGTGCCCTCTGTCCCCTATAGTGTTCCCTGTCCCCTATAGTGTCCCATGTACCCTATAGTGCCCCCTGTCCCCTATAATGCCACCTAGAGAACAGTAGAGAACAGAGAGAAGATAAATAACAATAGAGAACAGAGATAATAAAGATAATGTAACTAGAGAACATAGAGAACAGAGAGAACAGAGAGAAGATAACATAACAACAGAGAACAGAAATAACAAAGAGAACAGAGAGAAGATAACATAACAGAGAGAACAGAGAGAAGATAACAAAACAACAGAGAACAGAGATAACAAAGAGAACAGAGAGAACACAGAGAAGATAACAAAACAACAGAGAACAGAGAGAACAGAGAGAAGATAACAAAACAACAGAGAACAGAGATAACAAAGAGAACAGAGAGAACAGAGAGAAGGTAACAACACAACAGCAAAGCCTGGGAGTGAAGGATGGCATGTGTGAGCATGTGGGCGTGTGTGTGTGTCTGTGTTTGTCTCCCCCATTAACCTCTCTGGTGGTTTGAGCCATAGTCGCCGAAGGAGCGACAGAGAGGCTCCACCAATTAAATTCTGCCGCCGTTCCTCAACACACACACATACCATTGCCTGGTTAGCTGGGTCTCTGAGGACCCCCTCCTTTGGGATTTGTTCTGTAATTGTATTTAGGACGTCTCCACAGTGCCCTCGGAAATAAATAAAACCTAGCCAGAGAACAATAGCAGGTTTGCCTTTTCTCTCTTGAATCTTGTTTAGAGGCAGCTCTGCAGTGGTCCTCTTGAATCTTGTTTAGGAGGCAGCTCTGCAGTGGTCCTCTTGAATCCTTGAAGCTCTGCAGTCTTGAATCTTGTTTAGGAGGCAGCTCTGCAGTGGTCCTCTTGAATCTTGTTTAGAGGCAGCTCTGCAGTGGTCCTCTTGAATCTTGTTTAGAGGCAGCTCTGCAGTGGTCCTCTTGAATACTGTTTAGAGGCAGCTCTGCAGTGGTCCTCTTGAATCTTGTTTAGGAGGCAGCTCTGCAGTGGTCCTCTTGAATCTTGTTTAGGAGGCAGCTCTGCAGTGGTCCTCTTGAATCTTGTTTAGGAGGCAGCTCTGCAGTGGTCCTCTTGAATCTTGTTTAGGAGGCAGCTCTGCAGTGGTCCTCTTGAATCTTGTTTAGGAGGCAGCTCTGCAGTGGTCCTCTTGAATCCTGTTTAGGACGCAGCTCTGCAGTGGTCCTCTTGAATCTTGTTTAGGAGCCAGCTCTGCAGTGGTCCTCTTGAATCTTGTTTAGTAGGCAGCTTTGCAGTGGTCCTCTTGAATCTTGTTTAGAGGCAGCTCTGCAGTGGTCCTCTTGAATCTTGTTTAGGAGGCAGCTCTGCAGTGGTCCTCTTGAATCTTGTTTAGGAGGCAGCTCTGCAGTGGTCCTCTTGAATCTTGTTTAGGAGGCAGCTCTGCAGTGGTCCTCTTGTTTGAATCTTGTTTAGGACGCAGCTCTGCAGTGGTCCTCTTGAATCTTGTTTAGACGCAGCTCTGCAGTGGTCCTCTTGAATCTTGTTTAGACGCAGCTCTGCAGTGGTCCTCTTGAATCTTGTTTAGACGCAGCTCTGCAGTGGTCACTTGTAGGCACAGCCACAAAGTGATCAAATCAGATTTTAAATCTAACCTTAACCCTAACCTCAACCACACTGCTAACCATTAAGCCTAACTCTACCCTTAAATGAAGACAATCGAGACAATTTTGAATTCACAGCTAGCCACCATCTAGCGGAAATCATTCAGTTCTGCCTGAAGGACAAGACTCATCCCAATCACATCAACCTGCGAGAGAGGATAGAAACACCAGAGAGGATAGAAACACCGGAGAGGATAGAAACACCGGAGAGGATAGAAACACCGGAGAGGATAGAAACACCGGAGAGGATAGAAACAGAGGAGAGGATAGAAACACCGGAGAGGATAGAAACACCGGAGAGGAAAAACAGAGGAGAGGATAGAAACACCGGAGAGGATAGAAACAGAGGAGAGGATAGAAACACCGGAGAGGATAGAAACACCAGAGAGGATAAAACAGAGGAGAGGATAGAAACACCGGTGAGGATAGAAACACCGGAGAGGATAGAAACACCGGAGAAGATAGAAACACCGGAGAGGATAAAAACACACGAGAGGATAGAAACACCGGAGAGGATAGAAACACCAGAGAGGATAAAACAGAGGAGAGGATAGAAACACCGGAGAGGATAGAAACACCGGAGAGGATAGAAACACCAGAGAGGATAGAAACAACGGAGAGGATAGAAACACCGGAGAGGATGGAAACGCCAGAGAGGATAAAAACACCGGAGAGGATAAAACAGAGGAGAGGATAGAAACACCAGAGAGGATAGAAACACCGGAGAGGATAGAAACACCGAGAGGATAGAAACACCGGAGAGGATAGAAACACCGGAGAGGATAGAAACACCTGAGAGGATAGAAACACCTGAGAGGATGGAAACACCGGAGAGGATAAAAACACCGGAGAGGATAGAAACACCAGAGAGGATAAAAACACCGGAGAGGATAGAAACAGAGGAGAGGATAGAAACACCAGAGAGGATAGAAACACCGGAGAGGATAGAAACACCGGAGAGGATAGAAACACGGAGAGAATAGAAACACCGGAGAGGATAGAAACACCGAGAGGATAAAAACACCAGAGAGGATAGAAACACCGGAGAGGATAAAACACCGGAGAGGATAGAAACACCGGAGAGGATAGAAACACCGGAGAGGATAGAAACACCGGGGATAGAAACAGAGGAGAGGATAGAAACACCAGAGAGGATAGAAACACCAGAGAGGATAAAAACACCGGAGAGGATAGAAACACCGGAGAGGATAGAAACACCGGAGAGGATAAAACAGAGGGAGGTGGGAGAAGAGGGAGGGGGATAGGGAAAAAGGGAGTGGGAGAGGAGAGGAGAGAAAGAAAGAAAGGACAAAAATAATGAAGGACAGTAGCTGAAAGACAAGGTGACCTAACCCATAAAGTTAATAGGCTAGGCCTGAGTGACTTGCAGCACAGTGGGGTCCTATCTAAATGCTTCAAATATTCATCACGTCAGACTTACAATCTAATACACTATCATATCTCCAGACTCTAGGGATGTGTCACAAATGCCAGCCTATTCATTATGTAGTGGACTACTTTTGATAGGGGCATCTGGTTGAAAAGTAGTGCACTACGTAGGGAATAGGGGTGATTCTTCTTATCCTCAACCTATTTTAATACTGGGATGAGGTCAGGTTGTGTCTGAGGTCATTTCAAACCAAAGAAAAGTTACTGAAACTACTCTGCATGGAGTAGTGGAGGGTTAACACAGTGGAGTAGTGGAGGGTAACCGTAGTGGAGTGTAAACACAGTGGAGTAGTGGAGGGTAAACACAGTGGAGGGTGAACACAGTGGAGTAGTGGAGGGTAAACATAGTGGAGTAGTGGAGGGTAAACACAGTGGAGTAGTGGAGGGTTAACACAGTGGAGTAGTGGAGGGTAAACATAGTGGAGTAGTGGAGGGTTAACACAGTGGAGTAGTGGAGGGTTAACACAGTGGAGTTGTGGAGGGTTAACATAGTGGAGGGTAAACACAGTGGAGTAGTGGAGGGTAAACATAGTGGAGTAGTGGAGGGTTAACACAGTGGAGTAGTGGAGGGTAAACATAGTGGAGTAGTGGAGGGTTAACATAGTGGAGGGTAAACACAGTGGAGTAGTGGAGGTGAACACAGTGGAGTAGTGGAGGGTAAACACAGTGGAGTAGTGGAGGGTTAACACAGTGGAGTAGTGGAGGGTAAACACAGTGGAGTAGTGGAGCGTAAACACAGTGGAGGGTGAACACAGTGGAGTAGTGGAGGGTTAACACAGTGGAGTAGTGGAGGGTAAACACAGTGGAGTAGTGGAGCGTAAACACAGTGGAGGGTGAACACAGTGGAGTAGTGGAGGGTTAACACAGTGGAGTAGTGGAGGGTAAACACAGTGGAGTAGTGGAGGGTAACCACAGTGGAGGGTAAACACAGTGGAGTAGTGGAGGGTAAACGTAATGGAGTAGTGGAGGGTAACCACAGTGGAGGGTAAACATAGTGGTGTAGTGGAGGGTAAACATAGTGGAGTAGTGGAGGGTAAACACAGGAGTAGTGGAGGGTAAACACAGTGGAGGGTGAACACAGTGGAGTAGTGGAGGGTAAACACAGTGGAGTAGTGGAAACACAGTGGAGTAGTGGAGGGTAAACACAGTGGAGGGTAAACACAGTGGAGGGTAAACACAGTGGAGTAGTGGAGGGTAAACACAGTGGAGTAAACACAGTGGAGGGTAAACATAGTGGAGTAGTGGAGGGTAAACACAGTGGAGTAGTGGAGGGTAAACATAGGGTAAACACAGTGGAGGGTTAACACAGTGGAGTAGTGGAGGGTAAACACAGTGGAGTAGTGGAGGGTAAACACAGTAGTGGAGGTGAACACAGTGGAGTAGTGGAGGGTAAACACAGTGGAGTGGAGGTAAACACAGTGGAGTAGTGGAGGGTAAACACAGTGGAGGGTGAAACAGTGGGAGTAGTGGAGGGTAAACATAGTGGAGTAGTGGAGGGTAAACACAGTGGAGTAGTGGAGGGTAAACACAGTGGAGGGTAAACACAGTGGAGGGTAAACACAGTGGAGTAGTGGAGGGTGAACACAGTGGAGGGTAAACACAGTGGAGGGTAAACATAGTGGAGTAGTGGAGGGTAAACACAGTGGAGTAGTGGAGGGTAAACACAGTGGAGGGTGAACACAGTGGAGTAGTGGAGGGTAAACATAGTGGAGTAGTGGAGGGTAAACACAGTGGAGTAGTGGAGGGTTAACACAGTGGAGTAGCGGAGGTTAAACACAGTGGAGTAGTGGAGGGTAAACACAGTGGAGTAGTGGCGGGTGAACACAATGGAGTAGTGGAGGGTTAACACAGTGGAGTAGTGGAGGGTTAACACAGTGGAGTAGTGGAGGGTAAACACAGTGGAGTAGTGGAGGGTAACCACAGTGGAGTAGTTGAGGGTAAACACAGTGGAGGGTAAACACAGTGGAGTAGTGGAGGGTTAACACAGTGGAGTAGTGGAGGTGAACACTGTGGAGTAGTGGAGGGTAAACACAGTGGAGTAGTGGAGGTTAACACAGTGGAGTAGTGGAGGGTAAACACAGTGGAGTAGTGGAGGGTAAACACAGTGGAGTAGTGGAGGGTTAACACAGTGGAGTAGTGGAGGGTAAACATAGTGGAGGGTAAACACAGTGGAGGGTAAACACAGTGGAGGGTTAACACAGTGGAGTAGTGGAGGGTTAACACAGTGGAGTAGTGGAGGGTTAACACATTGGAGTAGTGGAGGGTAAACACAGTGGAGGGTAAACACAGTGGAGTAGTGGAGGGTTAACACAGTGGAGTAGTGGAGGGTAAACATAGTGGAGGGTAAACACAGTGGAGTAGTGGAGGGTAAACACAGTGGAGGGTAAATACAGTGGAGTAGTGGAGGGTTAACACAGTGGAGTAGTGGAGGGTTAACATAGTGGAGTAGTGGGGGGTAAACACAGTGGAGTAGTGGAGGGTTAACACAGTGGAGTAGTGGAGGGTTAACATAGTGGAGTAGTGGAGGGTAAACACAGTGGAGTAGTGGAGGTTAACACAGTGGAGTAGTGGAGGGTAAACACAGTGGAGTAGTGGAGGGTAAACACAGTGGAGTAGTTGAGGGTAAACACAGTGGAGGGTAAACACAGTGGGAGTGGAGGGTTAACACAGTGGAGTAGTGGAGGGTGAACACTGTGGAGTAGTGGAGGGTAAACACAGTGGAGTAGTGGAGGTTAACACAGTGGAGTAGTGGAGGGTTAACACAGTGGAGTAGTGGAGGTAAACATAGTGGAGGGTAAACACAGTGGAGGGTAACACAGTGGAGTAGTGGAGGGTAAACACAGTGGAGGGTAAACACAGTGGAGGGTAACACACAGTAGGAGGGTTAACACAGTGGAGTAGTGGAGGGTAAACACAGTGGAGGGTAAACACAGTGGAGGGTTAACACAATGGAGTAGTGGAGGGTTAACAGTGGAGTAGTGGAGGGTAAACATAGTGGAGGGTAAACACAGTGGAGTAGTGGAGGGTAAACACAGTGGAGGTAAACACAGTGGAGAGGGAAACACAGTGGAGTAGTGGAGGGTAAACACAGTGGAGGGTAAATACAGTGGAGTAGTGAGTGGAGGGTTAACACAGTGGAGTAGTGGAGGGTTAACATAGTGGAGTAGTGGGGGGTAAACACAGTGGAGTAGTGGAGGGTTAACACAGTGGAGTAGTGGAGGGTTAACATAGTGGAGTAGTGGAGGGTAAACACAGTGGAGTAGTGGAGGGTAAACACAGTGGAGTAGTGGAGGGTTAACACAGTGGAGTAGTGGAGGGTAAACATAGTGGAGGGTAAACACAGTGGAGGGTAAACACAGTGGAGGGTTAACACAGTGGAGTAGTGGAGGGTTAACACAGTGGAGTAGTGGAGGGTTAACACAGTGGAGTAGTGGAGGGTTAACACAGTGGAGTAGTGGAGGGTAAACATAGTGGAGTAGTGGAGGGTTAACACAGTGGAGTAGTGGAGGGTTAACACAGTGGAGTAGTGGAGGGTTAACACAGTGGAGTAGTGGAGGGTTAACATAGTGGAGGGTAAACACAGTGGAGTAGTGGAGGGTTAACATAGTGGAGGGTCTTTCTGGGTCAGTCTCTTAGAGCTGTGAGTTTTTCTGGGTCAGTCTCTAAGAGCTGTGAGTCTTTCTGGGTCAGTCTCTAAGAGATTTCCACACCTGGACTGTACAAGTTTTGCCTATTATTATTTTAACGATTCTTCAAACTCTGTCAAATTGGTTGTTGATCATTGTTCGACAACAACTTGCAGGTCTTGCCACTCAGGCCATTCTGTCTTCTTGGTAAGCAACTCCAGTGTAGATTTGGCCTTGTGTTGTAGGTTATTGTCCTGCTGAAAGGTGAATTCATCTCCCAGTGTCTGGTGGAAAGCAGACTGAACCAGTTTTTCCTCTAGGTTCTTGCCTGCGCTTAGCTCCATTCCAACTGTTTTAAAGTTCCCATTGGCCTCATGGTGAAATCCCTGAGCAGTTTCCTTCCTCTCCGGCAACTGAGTTAGGAAGGACGCCTGTATCTATGTAGTGACTGGGTGATACACCATACAAAGTGTAATTAATACCTTCATTCTCAAAGGGATATTCAATGTCTGCTTTTTGATTTGTACCCATCTACCAATAGATATACCTCTTTGCGAAGCATTGGAAAATGTCCCTGGTCTTTGTGGTTGAATCTGTTTTTCAAATGTACTGTTTGACTGAGGGACCTTACAGACAATTGTTTGTGTGGGGTACAGAAAAATCATGTTATTATTAAACACTATTATTGCACTCAGAGTGAGTCTATGCAACTTATTATGTTACTTGTTATTAGAGACATGTAGAGACATTAGAGACTCCTGAACTTATTTAGTCTTGGCTTAACAAAGGGTTTGAATACTTATTGACTCAATAAATTTAAACATTTCATTTCTATTCATTTGTAAAAAATAAAACAATAAACGTCCTCTGAAGGTCCCCTGGTTGAATGGATGTACAGTGCCAGTCATACATTTGGACACACCTTCTCAATCAGGTTTTTTTTTCTTTATTTTTACTATTTTCTATATTGTACAATAATAATGAATAATAATGAAGACATCAAAGCTGTGAAATATGGAATCATGTAGTAACCAAAAAAAGTGTATATTTTAGATTTTTAGATTATTCAAAGTAGCCACCCTTTGCCTTGGTGGCAGCTTTGCACACTCTTGGCATTCTCTCAACCAGCTTCATGAGGTAGTCACCTGGAATACATTTCAATTAATAGTGTTAAGTTAATTTGTGTATTTTTATTTATTCTTAATGTGTTTGAGTCAGTCAGTTGTGTTGTGACAAGGTAAGGGTGGTATACAGAAGATAGCACTATTTGGTAAAAGACCAAGTCCATATTATGGGCAAGAACAGCTCAAATAAGCAAAGAGAAATGACAGTCCATCATCACTTTAATACATGAAGGTCAGTTTGCAGAAAATGACAAGAACTTGAAAGTTTCTTCAAGTGCAGTCGCAAAAACCATCAAGCACTATGATGAAACTGGCTCTCATGATGACTGCCCCAGGGAAGGAAACCCACAGTTACCGCTGCAATAGAGGATAAGTTAATTAGAGTTAACTGCACCTCAGATTGCAGCCAAAATAAATTCTTCACAGAGTTCAAGTAATAGACACATCTCAACATCAACTGTTCAGAGGAGACTGTGTGAATCAGTTCTTCATGGTCAACTGCTGCAAAGAAACCACTACTGAAGGACACCAATGAGAAGAAGAGACTTGCTTAGGCCAAGAAACATGAGCAATGGACATTAGACCGGTGGAAATCTGTCCTTTGGTCTGGAGTCCAAATTTGAGATTTTTGGTTCCAACCACCTGGTCTTTGTGAGACGCAGAGTAGGTGAACGGATGATCTACACATGTGTGGTTCCCACCGTGAAGCATGGAGGAGGAGGTGTGATGGTGTGGGGGTGCTTTGCTGGTGACACAATCAGTGATTTATTTAGATTTCTAAGCACACTGAACCAGCATGGCTACCACAGAATTCTGCAGCGATACGCCATCCCATCTGGTTTACATTTTGTGGGACTATCATTTGTTTTTTAACAGGACAATGACCCAACACACCTTCGGGCTATTTGACCAAGAAGGAGAGTGATGGATTACTGCATCAGATTACCTGACCTCCACAATCAATCGACCTCAACCCAATTGAGATGGTTTGGGATGAGTTGGACAGCAGAGAAGTAGAAACAGTAGAAACAGACAACAAGTGCTCAGCATATGTGGGAACTCCTTCAAAACTGTTGGATAAGCATTCCAGGTGAAGCTGGTTGAGAGAATTCCAAGAGTATGCAAAGCTGTCATCAAGGCAACGGTTGGCTACTTTGAATTATCTCAAATATATTTGGACTTTTTGGTTACTACATGATTCCATATGTGTTATTAGTAGAGAGGCTATATACAGTAGAGAGGCTATAACAGTAGAGAGGCTATAACAGTAGAGAGGCTATATACAGTAGATAGGCTATATACAGTAGAGAGGCTATATACAGTAGAGAGGCTATAACAGTAGAGAGGCTATATACAGTAGAGAGGCTATAACAGTAGAGAGGCTATATACAGTAGAGAGGCTATATACAGTAGTGAGGCTATATACAGTAGTGAGGCTATATACAGTAGAGAGGCTATAACAGTAGAGAGGCTATAACAGTAGAGAGGCTATATACAGTACACAGGCTATATACAGTAGAGAGAGAGGCTATCTACAGTAGAGAGGCTATATACAGTAGAGAGGCTATAACAGTAGAGAGGCTATATACAGTAGTGAGGCTATATACAGTAGTGAGGCTATATACAGTAGAGAGGCTATAACAGTAGAGAGGCTATAACAGTAGAGAGGCTATATACAGTAGAGAGGCTATATACAGTAGTGAGGCTATATACAGTAGAGAGGCTATATACAGTAGAGAGGCTATAACAGTAGAGAGGTTATATACAGTAGAGATGCTATAACAGTAGCTAGGCTATATACAGTAGAGAGGCTATAACAGTAGAGAGGCTATATACAGTAGAGAGGCTATAACAGTAGAGAGGCTATATACAGTAGAGAGGCTATAACAGTAGAGAGGCTATATACAGTAGTGAGGCTATATACAGTAGTGAGGCTATATACAGTAGAGAGGCTATAACAGTAGAGAGGCTATAACAGTAGAGAGGCTATATACAGTAGAGAGGCTATAACAGTAGAGAGGCTATAACAGTAGCTAGGCTATATACAGCAGAGAGGCTATATACAGTAGAGAGGCTATATACAGTAGAGAGGCTATAACAGTAGAGAGGCTATATACAGTAGAGAGGCTATAACAGTAGAGAGGCTATATACAGTAGTGAGGCTATATACATTAGTGAGGCTATATACAGCAGAGAGGCTATAACAGTAGAGAGGCTATAACAGTAGAGAGGCTATATACAGTAGAGAGGCTATAACAGTAGAGAGGCTATATACAGTAGTGAGGCTATATACAGTAGAGAGGCTATAACAGTAGAGAGGCTATATACAGTAGAGAGGCTATAACAGTAGAGAGGCTATATA
>NC_056461.1:47875514-47883014 GCF_018296145.1 Oncorhynchus tshawytscha | reverse complement strand
GGAAAAATAAATAAACATAAATATATATATATAGTTTTTTTTTTTTTTTTTTTTTTTTCAACAATGAAAAGTTTGATGTCGGACAACAATAGAACGTTCATGATGTCACCGTGACAACTGTCTACAGACATGTTGATAGACGTAGTGTAAACCAGACTTCAGTCCTGAACTCTTTGGTTGTTTACTACACTACTGTACTCACTCTGTTTACCACATGGCCTCACATGTGAATCCTTAAAGAGATGGGTGGGGCTAAAGGCTTAGGAGGGTGTGAACGATGCTGAATGGGCGGGGCTAAAGGCTTAAGAGGGTGTGAACGATGCTGAATGGGCGGGGCTAAAGGCTTTAGAGGGTGTGAACGATGCTGAATGGGCGGGGCTAAAGGCTTTAGAGGGTGTGAACGATGCTGAATGGGCGGGGCTAAAGGCTTAAGATGGTGTGAACGATGCTGAATGGGCGGGGCTAAAGGCTTAAGATGGTGTGAACAATGCTGAATGGGCGGGGCTAAAGGCTTTAGAGGGTGTGAACGATGCTGAATGGGTGTAGACAAAGAAGAGCTCTCCAATAGTAGTACCAAAACATTCAAGGGCCATTTCCTCAATTTATCAAATTTTTGAAAAAGCAGAAATACTTTCCCATTGATTCCTCAACTGCAGTGTATGATATATCTCTACTTGTATCCACTGTAAAAAAAAAACACCTTTTCAAATTTTGCAACATAAGCCCGAAGGGAGCCGGTCGGTCACAAATGTGTTTCTGTCCTGGTCTGTCTCTGTGAGGTCTGTTTGTGCTCTTTGTGAACTTTGTGGGGTCTGTTTGTGAACAGAGCCCTAGAACCAACTGGCTGAGGAGGCTCTTCTCCAGGTTCATCTCTCTGTAGGTGAGGGCTTTGTGGGGTCTGTTTGTGAACAGAGCCCTAGAACCAACTGGCTGAGGAGGCTCTTCTCCAGGTTCATCTCTCTGTAGGTGAGGGCTTTGTGGGGTCTGTTTGTGAACAGAGCCCTAGAACCAACTGGCTGAGGAGGCTCTTCTCCAGGTTCATCTCTCTGTAGGTGAGGGCTTTGCGGTGGAATGTGTGGACATCACTTCCTTTCAGGTGGTTGTAGAATTGAACAGCTCTTTTCTGGATTTTGATAACAATAGTCCTAATTCTGCTCTGCATTATTTGGGGTTTGCATTGTACACAAGGTATATTTTTGCAGAATTCTGCATGCAGAGTCTCAATTGGGTGTTTGTCCCATTTTGTGAATTATTGGTTGGTGAGCGGACCCCAGACCTCACAACCATAGAGGGATAACTGATTAAATTTAAAAAATTGCTAGATCATAATTGGGATGTTGAGTTTTATGTCCCTTTTGAGAGCCCTTCTTACCTTGTGTCTTAGATCCTTCACAGCCTTGTAGAAGTTACCGGTGGTGTTTTATGTTTAGGCCCGAGGTAGGTGTAATTCTTTGTGTGCTCTAGGACAACGGTGTCTAGATAGAATTTGTATTTGTTGTCATGGCTACTGGACCTTGTTGGAACACCCTTTTCTGACGGAATCTGTGCAGAAGATCTAGGTGCTGCTGTAGGCCCTCCTTGGTTGGTAACAGAAACACCAGATCATCAGCAAACAGTAGACATTTGTGAAGTCGGGTGTTCTAGTGCCCTCGTAAATCCATATATATATATAGACTCAGGTCTAAAGTAGTGCGCTCCATAGGGAATAGGGTGCCATAGGGCTCTGGTCTAAAGTAGTGCACTATATAGGGAATAGGGTGCCATAGGGCTCTGGTCTAAAGTAGTGCACTATATAGGGAATAGGGTTCCATAGGACTCTGGTCTAAAGTAGTGCACTATATAGGGAATAGGGTGCCATAGGACTCTGGTCTAAAGTAGTGCACTATATAGGGAAAGGGTGCCATAGGACTCTGGTCTAAAGTAGTGCACTATATATATATATATATATATATATATATATATATATATATATATATATATATATATATACATTTGGGACTCAGACTTGTACTGGAAGGCTACCCGTGTTACCTCTCCAGAGAAATAACTTGAGTTAGTATGTTCAGTTTGAAGAGTGATTCAACAAGTGCCTGTGTGTGTGTGTCTGTGTGTGTGCGTGTGCCTGTGCGCGTGTGCATGCATGCGTGCGTGCGTGTGTGCGTGTGTGTGTGTGTGTGCGTGTGTGCGTGAGTGCGTGCATGTGTGCGCGCGCCTCGCTTTTAAACCTTTGATTAGTCCAACTGTGTGTTATCATCGTATATTAAACCCAATCTTCACCCTTCGCCTTTATTCACAGGTCTTGTTGTTCTCAATTTAAAAATGTCTGATTGCTTTTCTTCTTCTTTTTTTGACCATCTCTTAGTATCTGTGATTGCCGTTTCACCTTCTCTCTCTAACATCAGGTATCCTCTTCAAACAGACATGAACTAACAGGTATTCTACTAACATCAGGTATCCTCTTCAAACAGACATGAACTAACAGGTATTCTACTAACATCAGGTATCCTCTTCAAACAGACATGAACTAACAGGTATTCTACTAACATCAGGTATCCTCTTCAAACAGACATGAACTAACAGGTATTCTACTAACATCAGGTATCCTCTTCAAACAGACATGAACTAACAGGTATTCTACTAACATCAGGTATCCTCTTCAAACAGACATGAACTAACAGGTATTCTACTAACATCAGGTATCACTTCAAACAGACATGAACTAACAGGTATTCTACTAACATCAGGTATCCTCTTAAACAGACATGAACTAACAGGTATTCTACTAACATCAGGTATCCTCTTCAAACAGACATGAACTAACAGGTATTCTACTAACATCAGGTATCCTCTTCAAACAGACATGAACTAACAGGTATTCTACTAACATCAGGTATCCTCTTAAACAGACATGAACTAACAGGTATTCTACTAACATCAGGTATCACTGACTTCATTTGATAATAAACACAAAACAGGTTCAGTCTAAGAGAGGAACAAAACCTAATGTAAAAGAAAACTTAAGAACGGGATAGAAAATACACGCATAGAACAGATCTACCTCTTCTTAGACTGGCTTTCAATGAGAACGGCAGATCTATAACACACATTTCTATGTGAATTTGGTCGAGTCGCCCCCAAAACAAAGTAGCATATTCCGGCTTTGAATGTGTTTTTACATAATTTATTTATGGTGCATTGTGGGAAAATGTTGTAGGTGGAGAAAGAATATATCTTTCTCGTTAACGTATTTTAAGACGTGCCTTGTAAAAAGGCTCTATTTGTTTGCGCCCGTTAGTGAGAATGCTGTACCAATTAAACTGATACGTGGTAGTGGTTTCCTTAACAACGTACTGGTATAGAGGACATAAAGTCTCAAACCTTTAATGGTCGACTGTCCTTTTTGATCAGGGAGGGAGGGAGGGAGAGGGAGGGAGGGAGGGGAGGGAGGGAGGGAGAGGGAGGGAGGGGAGGGAGGGAGAGGGAGGGAGGGAGAGAGAGGGAGGGGGGAGAGAGAGAGAGGGAGGGAGGGAGGGAGAGAGAGAGAGAGAGAGAGAGAGAGAGAGAGGGGAGGGGAGAAGGGAGAAAGGGAGAAAGGGAGGGAGTGAGGAAGGAAGGGAAGGTCTTGGGAGTCACTGGCAGTTTTGAAGCCTTTGTAAAAGTCTGAAGTGCAAAGTGATGTAAATCACCAGCTGGTATATACAATAATATATAATTACGTATTTAGTATTAGCAATTGCTCAATAGTTGTTAAATACAATTCAACAAATGGAAGTACTGTTTTGCTGTTTATTTACTACTTCATAACTGTAAATGATGATGTACTGTGGTAAAATATTGTGGGGTATATTTGTTGGTTAGTGAGAGTCCTGCACCGTTTAAGAGATATGTGGTAGTAGTTTCCCTAACAACTAAATGTATATAGAGGGACAGATCAGAGTGGCAGCTGGTTCAAAACTTTCATTCTTTGGCGTGATCCTGGACAACACCCTGTCGTTCTCTGCAAACATCACAGCAGTGACTCGCTCCTGCGGGTTAATGCTCTACAACATCGGTAGAGTACAACCCTACCTCACACAGGAAGTGAACCTACCTCACACAGGAAGTGACCCTACCTTGGTGTAACCATGGACAAACCCTGTCGTTCTCTGCAAACAGCAAAGCAGTGACTCGGTCCTGCGGGTTCGCTCTCTACCGCATCCGTAGAGTATGACCTTTCCTCACACAGGAAGTGGTGCAGGTTCTAATCCAGGCACTTGTTTATCTCCCATCTTGACTAAAGCACTTCACTGTTGGCTGTGCCATTAAATCCTGATGCTAGGACAGTAGAGTCCCTGTCCATCTTCCCCTGAAGCTAGGACAGCAGAGTCCCTGTCCATCTTCCCCCTGATAGGCAGCAGAGTCCCTGTCCAGCTTCCCTCTGAAGTAGGACAGCAGATCCCCTGTCCATCGTCCCCCTGATGCTAGGACAGCAGAGTCCCTGTCCATCTTCCCCCTGATGCTAGGACAGCAGAGTCCCTGTCCAGCTTCCCTCTGAAGCTAGGACAGCAGATTCCCTGTCCATCCCCTGATGCTCAGCAGATTCCCTGTCCATCTTCCCTGAAGCTGCAGAGTCCATCTTCCCCCTGGTGATAGGACAGCAGAGTCTCTGTCCATCTTCCCCCTGAAGCTAGGACAGCAGAGTCCCTGTCCATCTTCCCCCTGATGCTAGGACAGCAGATTCCCTGTCCATCTTCCCTGAAGCTAGGACAGCAGAGTTCATCTTCCCCCTGGTGATAGGACATAGAGTCCCTGTCCATCTTCCCCCCTGAGTCCCTGTCCATCTTCCCCCTAGGACAGCAGATTCCCTGTCCATCTTCCCTGATGCTAGGACAGCAGATTCCCTGTCCATCTTCCCCCTGAAGCTAGGACAGCAGAGTCCATCTTCCCCCTGGTGATAGGACAGTAGAGTCTCTGTCCATCTTCCCCCTGAAGCTAGGACAGCAGAGTCCCTGTCCATCTTCCCCCTGATGCTAGGACAGCAGATTCCCTGTCCATCTTCCCCCTGAAGCTAGGACAGCAGAGTTCATCTTCCCCCTGGTGATAGGACAGTA
This sequence comes from Oncorhynchus tshawytscha, assembly GCF_018296145.1. Lineage (NCBI taxonomy): Eukaryota > Metazoa > Chordata > Actinopteri > Salmoniformes > Salmonidae > Oncorhynchus > Oncorhynchus tshawytscha. The sequence goes on along the minus strand of NC_056461.1, from coordinate 47,877,924 downwards.
GAGTCCCTGTCCATCTTCCCCCTGAAGCTAGGACAGCAGAGTCCCTGTCCATCTTCCCCCTGAAGCTAGGACAGCAGAGTCCCTGTCCATCTTCCCCCTGATGATAGGACAGCAGAGTCCCTGTCCAGCTTCCCTCTGAAGCTAGGACAGCGGATTCCCTGTCCATCCTCCCCCCTGATGCTAGGACAGCAGAGACCCTGTCCATCTTCCCCCTGAAGCTAGGACAGCAGAGTCCATCTTCCCCTGGTGATAGGACAGTAGTTCCCTGTCCATCTTCCCCCTGAAGCTAGGACAGCAGAGTCCCTGTCCATCTTCCCCCTGATGCTAGGACAGCAGAGTCCCTGTCCATCTTCCCCCTGAAGCTAGGACATCAGAGTCCCTGTCCATCTTCCCCCTGATGCTAGGACAGCAGAGACCCTGTCCATCTTCCCCCTGAAGCTAGGACATCAGAGTCCCTGTCCATCTTCTGAAAACATCTCAACATCCCCCCTATTCAGAGGATCTCATTTAACCAGGTAGGCCAGTTGAGAACAAGTTCTAATTTACAACTGTGACCTGGCCAAGATAAAGCAAAGCAGTGTGACACAAACAACACAGAGTTGCACATAAACAAACATAACAGTCAATAACACAATAGAAAAGAAAGATAGAAAAATCTATGTACAGTGTGTGCAACTGTAGAAGAGTAGGGAGGTAAAGGCAATAAATAGGCCCTAGAGGTGAAAATAATTACAATTTAGCATTAATACTGGAGTGATAGATGTACAGATGAGAATGTGCAAGTAAAGATACTGGGGGTGTCTGTCTGCTAAATTACTAAAATGTCAATGTTATTTTAATGGTTGAATATATACCTCCATTTCATCTGTTTTGGCCTCTAATCACAGCCTGTTAGGAAACCTTTGTTTTAGGCCTCTAGAAGTGCAAGTGATATAAAACACATAGGATTCATTAATATGGGGCGGCAGGGTAGCCTAGTAGTTAGAGTGGAGGGGCGGCAGGTAGCCTAGTGGTTAGAGTGGAGGGGCGGCAGGTAGCCTGGTAGTTAGAGTGGAGGGGCGGCAGGGTAGCCTAGTGGTTAGAGTGGAGGGGCGGCAGGGTAGCCTAGTGGTTAGAGTGGAGGGGCGGCAGGGTAGCCTAGTAGTTAGAGTGGAGGGGCGGCAGGTAGCCTGGTAGTTAGAGTGGAGGGGCGGCAGGGTAGCCTAGTAGTTAGAGTGGAGGGGCGGCAGGGTAGCCTAGTAGTTAGAGTGGAGGGGCGGCAGGGTAGCCTGGTAGTTAGAGTGGAGGGGCGGCAGGGTAGCCTGGTAGTTAGAGTGGAGGGGCGGCAGGGTAGCCTGGTAGTTAGAGTGGAGGGGCGGCAGGTAGCCTGGTAGTTAGAGTGGAGGGGCGGCAGGGTAGCCTAGTAGTTAGAGTGGAGGGGCGGCAGGTAGCCTGGTAGTTAGAGTGGAGGGCGGCAGGGTAGCCTAGTAGTTAGAGTGGAGGGGCGGCAGGGTAGCCTAGTAGTTAGAGTGGAGGGGCGGCAGGGTAGCCTAGTAGTTAGAGTGGAGGGGCGGCAGGGTAGCCTAGTAGTTAGAGTGGAGGGGCGGCAGGTAGCCTGGTAGTTAGAGTGGAGGGGCGGCAGGGGTAGCCTGGTAGTTAGAGTGGAGGGGCGGCAGGTAGCCTGGTAGTTAGAGTGGAGGGGCGGCAGGGTAGCCTAGTAGTTAGAGTGGAGGGGCGGCAGGTAGCCTGGTAGTTAGAGTGGAGGGGCGGCAGGGTAGCCTAGTAGTTAGAGTGGAGGGGCGGCAGGGTAGCCTAGTAGTTAGAGTGTAGGGGCGGCAGGTAGCCTAGTGGTTAGAGTGGAGGGGGCGGCAGGTAGCCTAGTGGTTAGAGTGAAGGGGCGGCAGGTAGCCTAGTGGTTAGAGGGAGGGGACGGCAGGTAGCCTAGTGGTTAGAGTGGAGGGCGGCAGGATAGCCTAGTGGTTAGAGTGTAGAGGTGGCAGGGTAGCCTAGTGGTTAGAGTGGAGGGACGGCAGGTAGCCTAGTGGTTAGAGTGTAGAGGTGGCAGGGTAGCCTAGTGGTTAGAGTGGAGGGACGGCAGGTAGCCTAGTGGTTAGAGTGGAGGGGTGGCAGGGTAGCCTAGTGGTTAGAATGGAGGGGTGGCAGGGTAGCATAGTGGTTAGAGTGGGGGGTGGCAGGTAGCCTAGTGGTTAGAGTGGAGGGTGGCAGGGTAGCCTAGTGGTTAGAGTGGAGAGGCGGCAGGTAGCCTTGTGGTTAGAGTGTTGGACTAGTAACCAGAAGGTTGCAAGTTCAAACCCCCAAGCTGACAAGGTACAAATCTCTGTTCTGCCCCTGAACAGGCAGTTAACCCACTGTTCCTAGGCCGTCATTGAAAATAAGAATTTGTTCTTAGCTGACTTGTCTGGTTAAATAA
>NC_056461.1:47858014-47860514 GCF_018296145.1 Oncorhynchus tshawytscha | reverse complement strand
CACATTGACTTCTGTACCGTACCCCTGCATATAGCCTCCACATTGACTCTGTACGTACCCCTGTATATAGCTCCACATTGACTCCCTGTACCGTACCCCCTGTATATAGCTCTACATGGACTCCTGTACCGGTACTCCTGTATATAGCCTCCACATGGACTCTGTACCATAACACTCCTGTATATAGCTCTACATTCACTCTGTACCGTTACCCCTGTATAGCCTCCACATTGACTCTGTACCGTTACCTCCCTGTATATAGCCTCCACATTGACTCTGTCCATGTACCCCTGTATAGCTCTACATTGACTCTGTACCGGTACCCCCTGTATATAGCCTCCACATTGACTCTGTACCGTAACACCCCTGTATATAGCCTCCACATTGACTCTGTACCGGTACACCCCTGTATATAGCCTCCACATTGACTCTGTACCGTAACACCCCTGTATATAGCCTCCACATTGACTCTGTACCGGTACCCCCTGTATATAGCCTCCACATTGACTCTGTACCGGTACCCCCTGTATATAGCCTCCACATTGACTCTGTACCGGTACCCCCTGTATATAGCCTCCACATTGACTCTGTACCGGTACCCCCTGTATATAGCCTCCACATTGACTCTGTACCGGTACCCCCTGTATATAGCCTCCACATTGACTCTGTACCGGTACCCCCTGTATATAGCCTCCACATTGACTCTGTACCGGTACCCCCTGTATATAGCCTCCACATTGACTCTGTACCGGTACCCCCTGTATATAGCCTCCACATTGACTCTGTACCGGTACCCCCTGTATATAGCCTCCACATTGACTCTGTACCATAACACCTCTGTATATAGCCTCCACATTGACCCTGTACCGTACCCCTGTATATAGCTCCACATTGACTCTGTCCCGGTACCCCCCTATATAGTTTCACATTGAGTCTGTACCGTACCCCCTGTATAGCTCCACATTGGGACTCTGTACCGGTACCCCTGTATATAGCCTCCACATTGACTCTGTACCAGTACCCCTGTATATAACCTCCACATTGACTTCTGTACCGGTACCCCTGTATATAGCCTACATTGACTCTGTACCGTACTCCTGTATATAGCCTCCACATTGACCTGTCCTGCGTACCCCTGTATATAGCCTCCACATTGACTCTGTACCGGTACCCCTGTATAGCCTCCACATTGACTCTGTACCGGTACTCCCCTGTATATAGCTCTCCACATTGACTCTGCACAGTACCCCTGTATATAACCTCCACATTGACTCTGTACCGGTACTCCTGTATATAGCCTCCACATTGACTCTGTACCGGTACCCCCTGTATATAGCCTGCACATTGACTCTGTACCGGTATATAGCCTCGACATTGACTCTGTACCGGTACCCCCTGTATATAGCCTCCATATTGACGCCATACATGTACCCCCTGTATATAGCCTGCACATTGACTCTGTACCGGTACCCCCTGTATATAGCCTCCATATTGACTCCATACTGGTACCCCCTGTATATAGTCTCCACATTGACTCTGTACCGTTACCCCCTGTATATAGTCTCCACATTGACTCTGTACCAGTACTCCCCTGTATATAGTCTCCACATTGACTCTGTACCGGTACCCCCTGTATATAGCCTCCACATTGACTCTGTACCGGTACTCCCCTGTATATAGCCTCCACATTGACTCTGTACCGGTACCCCCTGTATATAGCCTCCACATTGACTCTGTACCGGTACCCCCTGTATATAGCCTCCACATTGACTCTGTACCGGTACCCCCTGTATATAGCCTCCACATTGACTCTGTACCGGTACCCCCTGTATATAGCCTCCACATTGACTCTGTACCGGTACCCCCTGTATATAGCCTCCACATTGACTCTGTACCGGTAACACCCTGTATATAGCCTCCACATTGACTCTGTACCGGTACACCCTGTATATAGCCTCCACATTGACTCTGTACCGGTACCCCCTGTATATAGCCTCCACATTGACTCTGTACCGGTACCCCCTGTATATAGCCTCCACATTGACTCTGTACCGTAACACCCCTGTATATAGCCTCCACATTGACTCTGTACCGGTACACCCCTGTATATAGCCTCCACATTGACTCTGTACCGGTACCCCCTGTATATAGCCTCCACATTGACTCTGTACCGGTACCCCCTGTATATAGCCTCCACATTGACTCTGTACCGGTACCCCCTGTATATAGCCTCCACATTGACTCTGTACCGGTACCCCCTGTATATAGCCTCCACATTGACTCTGTACCGGTACCCCCTGTATATAGCCTCCACATTGACTCTGTACCGGTACCCCCTGTATATAGCCTCCACATTGACTCTGTACCGGTACCCCCTGTATATAGCCTCCACATTGACTCTGTACCGGTACCCCCTGTATATAGCCTCCACATTGACTCTGTACCGGTACCCCCTGTATATAGCCTCCACATTGACTCTGTACCGGTAACCCCCTGTATA
>NC_056461.1:47722435-47857914 GCF_018296145.1 Oncorhynchus tshawytscha | reverse complement strand
TAACACCCTGTATATAGCCTCCATATTGACTCTGTACCGGTACCCCCTGTATATAGCCTCCACATGGACTCTGTACCGTAACACCCTGTATATAGCCTCCACATTGACTCTGTACCGGTACCCCCTGTATATAGCCTCCACATTGACTCTGTACGGTACCCCCTGTATATAGCCTCCACATTGACTCTGTACCAGTACCCCCTGTATATAGCCTCCACATTGACTCTGTGCAGTTGCCCCTGTATATAGCCTCCACATTGACTCTGTCCATGTACCCCTGTATATAGCCTCCACATTGACTGTGTGCCGGTACCCCCCTGTATATAGCCTCCACATGGACTCTGTACCGTAACACCCTGTATATAGCCTCCACATTCACTCTGTACCGGTACCCCCTGTATATAGCCTCCACATTGACTCTGTACCGTTACCCCATGTATATAGCCTCCACATTGACTCTGTCCATGTACCCCCTGTATATAGCCTCCACATTGACTCTGTACGGTACCCCCTGTATATAGCCTCCACATTGACTCTGTACGGTACCCCCCTGTATATAGCCTCCACATTGACTCTGTACCAGTACCCCCTGTATATAGCCTCCACATTGAGTCTGTACCGGTACCCCTGTATATAGCCTCCACATTGACTCTGTACCTGTACCCCTGTATATAGCCTCCACATGGACTCTGTACCATAACACCCGGTATATAGCCTCCACATTGTCTCTGTACCATAACACCCTGTATATAGCCTCCACATGGACTCTGTACCGTAACACCCTGTATATAGCCTCCCACGGTGAGTCTGTACCGGTACCCCCTGTATATAACCTCCACATTGACTCTGTACCTGTACCCCCCAATATATAGCCTCCACATGGACTCTGTGCCATAACACCCTGTATATAGCCTCCACATTGACTCTGTCCATGTGCCCCCTGTATATAGCCTCCACATTGACTCTGTGCCGGTACCCCCTGTATATAGCCTCCACATTGACTCTGTACCGGTACCCCCTGTATATAGCCTCCACATTGACTCTGTGCGGTGCCCCCCTGTATATAGCCTCCACATTGAGTCTGTGCAGTTGCCCCTAATATATAGCCTCCACATTGACTCTGTACCAGTACCCCCTGTATACTAACCTCCACGTGACTCTGTACCCGTTTACCCCCTGTATATAGCCTCCCATTGACTCTGTACCGGTACCCCCTGTAATATAGCCTCACATTGACTCTGTACCGGTACCCCTGTATATAGCCTCCCATTGACTCTGTGGTACCCCTGTATATAGCATCCACATTGACTCTGTACCGGTGCCCCCTGTATATAGCCTCCATTGACTCTGTGACCATTTACCCCCTGTATATAGCCTCCACATTGACACTGTCCATGTACCCCTGTATATAGCCTCCACATTGACTCTGTACCGGTACCCCCTGTATATAGCCTCCACATTGACTCTGTACCGGTGCCCCCTGCTATAGCCTCCACATGGACTCTGTACCATAACACCCTGTATATAGCCTCCACATTCCTCTGTGCAGTACCCCCTGTATATAGCCTCCACATTGACTCTGTACGTTACCCCCTGTATATAGCCTCACATTGACTCTGTCCATGTACCCCCTGTATATAGCCTCCACATTGACTCTGTGCCGGTACCCCCTGTATAGCCTCCACATTGACTCTGTGCCCGGTACCCCTGTATATAGCCTCCACATTGACTCTGTACCGGTACCCCCTGTATATAGCCTCCACATTGACTCTGTACCGGTACCCCCTGTATATAGCCTCACATGGACTCTGTACCATAACACCCTGTATACTACCTCCACATTCACTCTGTACCGGTACCCCCTGTATATAGCCTCCACATTGACTCTGCCGTTACCCCATATGTATATAGCCTCCACGTTGACTCTGTCCATGTACCCCTGTATATAGCCTCCACATTGACTCTGTACCGGTTACCCCCTGTATATAGCCTCCACATTGACTCTGTGCAGTTTGCCCCCTGTATATAGCCTCCACATTGACTCTGTGCCTCCACATTGACTCTGTGCAAGTAACACCCTGTATAGCCTCCCATTGACTCTGTACCGTAACACCCTGTATATAGCCTCCACATTGAGTCTGTACCTGTACCCCTGTATATAGCCTCCACATTGACTCTGTACCTGTACCCCCTGTATATAGCCTCCATGGACTCTGTACCATAACACCCTGTATATAGCCTCCACATGGACTCTGTACCATAACACCCTGTATATAGCCTCCACATGGACTCAGTACCGTAACACCCTGTATATAGCCTCCACATTGACTCTGTACCAGTACCCCCTGTATATAGCCTCCACATTGACTCTGTGCAGTGGCCCTGTATATAGCCTCCACATTGACTCTGTGCCAGTAGCCCCCTGTATATAGCCTCCATATTGACTCTGTACCAGTACCCCCTGTATATAACCTCCACATTGACTCTGTACCGGTACCCCTGTATATAGCCTCCACATTGACTCTGTCCCGTTACCCCCCTGTATATAGCCTCCACATTGAGTCTGTCCCGTTACCCCCTGTATATAGCCTCCACATTGAGTCTGTACCGGTACCCCCTGTATATAGCCTCCACATTTGACTCTGTGCAGTACCCCCTGTATATAGCCTCACATTGACTCTGTACCAGTACCCCCTGTATATAACCTCCACATTGACTCTGTGCGGTACCCCCTGTATATAGCCTCCACATTGACTCTGTTACCGGTACCCCCCTGTATATAGCCTCCACATTGAGTCTGTACCGGTACCCCCTGTATATAGCCTCCACATTGACTCTGCACGTACCTGTATATAGCCTCCACATTGACTCTGTACCAGTACCCCCTGTATATAGCCTCCACATTGACTCTGTACCATACCCCCTGTATATAGCCTCCACATTGACTCTGTACCATAACACCCTGTATATAGCCTCCACATTGACTCTGTACCGGTAACACCCTGTATATAGCCTCCACATTGACTCTGTCCGGTACCACCCTGTATATAGCCTCCACATTGACTCTGTACCGGTACCCCCTGTATATAGCCTCCACATTGACTCTGTGCCGGTACCCCCTGTATATAGCCTCCAAATGACTCTGTACGGTACCCCCTGTATATAGCCTCCAAATTGACTCTGTACCATAACACCCTGTATATAGCCTCCACATTGACTCTGTACCGTACCCCCTGTATATAGCCTCCACATTGACTCTGTCCATTACCCTGTATATAGCCTCCACATTGACTCTGTCCATGTACCCCTGTATATAGCCTCCACGGTGACTCTGTGCCGGTACCCCCTGTATATAGCCCTCATTGACTCTGTGCCGTAACCCCCTGTATATAGCCTCCACATTGACTCTGTACCGGTACCCCCTGTATATAGCCTCCACATTGACTCTGTACCGTTTACCCCCTGTATATAGCCTCCACATTGACTCTGTCCATGTACCCCCTGTATATAGCCTCCACATTGACTCTGTACCGTAACACCCTGTATATAGCCTCCACATTGACTCTGTACAGTAACCCCTGTATATAGCCTCCACATTGACTCTGTACCGGTACCCCCTGTATATAGCCTCCACATTGACTCTGTACCTGTAACCCCCTGTATATAGCCTCCACATTGACTCTGTACCATAACACCCTGTATATAGCCTCCACATTGACTCTGTACCGTTACCCCTGTATATAGCCTCCACATTGACTCTGTACCGTACCCCCTGTATATAGCCTCTACATTGACTCTGTACCGGTACCCCCTAATATAGCCTCCACATTGACTCTGTACCGGTACCCCCTGTATATAGCCTCATTGACTCTGTACCGGTACCCCCTGTATATAGCCTCCACATTGACTCTGTACCGGTACCCCCTGTATATAACCTCCACATTGACTCTGTACCGGTACCCCCTGTATATAGCCTCCACATTGACTCTGTACCGGTACCCCCTGTATATAGCCTCCACATTGACTCTGTACCGGTACCCCCTGTATATAGCCTCCACATTGACTCTGTACCGGTACCCCCTGTATATAGCCTCCACATTGACTCTGTACCAGTACCCCTGTATATAGCCTCCACATTGACTCTGTACCGTACCCCTGTATATAGCCTCCACATTGACTCTGTACCGGTACCCCCTGTATATAGCCTCCACATTGACTCTGTACCGGTACCCCCTGTATATAGCCTCCACATTGACTCTGTACCGGTACCCCTGTATATAGCCTCCACAGTGACTCTGTGCCAGTACCCCCTGTATATAGCCTCCACATTGACTCTGTACCAGTAACACCCTGTATATAGTCTCCACATTGACTCTGTGCCGGTAACACCCCTGTATATAGCCTCCACATTGACTCTGTGTACCCCCTGTATATAGCTCCACATTGACTCTGTACGGTACCCCCCTGTATATAGCCTCCACATTGACTCTGTAGCATAATACCCTGTATATAGCCTCCACATTGAGTCTGTACCGTAACCACCTGTATATAGCCTCAACATTGACTCTGTACCGGTACCCCCTGTCAATAGCCTCCACATTGACTCTGTACCAGTGCCTGTATATAGCCTCCACATTGACTCTGTACCAGTACCCCCTGTCAATAGCCTCCACATTGACTCTGCAGCGGTAACCCCCGTATATAACCTCCACATTGACTCTGTACCGTAACACCCTGTATATAGCCTCCACATTGACTCTGTACCGTAACACCCTGTATATAGCCTCCACATTGACTCTGTACCATAACACCCTGTATATAGTCTCACATTGACTCTGTACCGTAACACCCCTGTCAATAGCTTCCACATTGACTCTGTACGTAACACCCTGTATATAGCCTCCACATTGAGTCTGTACCGTACCCCCTGTATATAGTCTCCACATTGACTCTGTACCAGTACCCCCTGTCAATAGCCTCCACATTGACTCTGTACAGTAACACCCCTGTATATAGCCTCCACATTGACTCTGTACCGGTACGCCCTGTATATAGCTTCCACATTGACTCTGTGCCGTAACACCCTGTATATAGCCTCATTGAGTCACATTGACTCTGTACCAGTACCCCCTGTATATAGCCTCCACATTGACTCTGTACCGGTACCCCCTGTATATAGCCTCCACATTGAGTCTGTACCGGTACACCCTGTATATAGCCTCCACGGTGACTCTGTACCGTAACACCCTGTATATAGCCTCCACATTGACTCTGTACCAGTACCCCCTGTATATAGCCTCCACATTGACTCTGTACCGGTACCCCCTGTATATAGCCTCCACATTGACTCTGTACCGGTACCCCTGTATATAGCCTCCACATTGACTCTGTACCCGTAACACCCTGTATATAGCCTCCACATTGAGTCTGTACCGGTACCCCTGTATATAGCCTCCACATTGACTCTGTACCGGCACCCTGTATATAGCCTCCACATTGACTCTGTACCGGTAACCCCTGTATATAGCCTCCAAATTGACTCTGTACCGGTACCCCCTGTATATAGCCTCCACATTGACTCTGTACCAGTACCCCCTGTATATACCTCCACATTGACTCTGTACCGGTACCCCCTGTATATAGCTTCCACATTGACTCTGTACCGGTACCCCCTGTATATAGTCTCCACATTGACTCTGTACCGGTACCCCCTGTATATAGTCTCCACATTGACTCTGTACCGGTACCCCCTGTATATAGCTTCCACATTGAGTCTGTACCGGTACTCCCTGTATATAGCTTCCACATTGACTCTGTACCAGTACCCCTGTATATAGCCTCCACATTGACTCTGTACCGTACCCCCTGTATATAGTCTCCACATTGACTCTGTACCGGTACCCCTGTATATAATCTCCACATTGACTCTGTATCGTAATACCCTGTATATAGCCTCCACATTGACTCTGTACCGGTACTCCTGTATATAGCCTCCACATTGACTCTGTACCGGTACCCCCTGTATATAGCTTCCACATTGACTCTGTACCGGTACCCCTGTATATAGCCTCCACATTGACTCTGTACCTGTACCCTGTATATAGCTCCACATTGACTCTGTACCGGTACCCCCTGTATATAGTCTCCACATTGACTCTGTACCGTAACACCCCTGTATAGCCTCCACATTGACTCTGTACCGTAACCCCCTGTATATAGCCTCCACATTGACTCTGTACCATCTACCCCTGTATATAGCCTCCACATTGACTCTGTACCGTAACACCCTGTATATAGCCTCCACATTGACTCTGTACCGGTACTCCCTGTATATAGCCTCCACATTGACTCTGTACCGTACCCCTGTATATAGCCTCCACATTGACTCTGTACCGGTACGCCCTGTATATAGCCTCCACATTGACTCTGTACTGGTACCCCTGTATATAGCCTCCACATTGACTCTGTACCGGTACCCCTGTATATAGCCTCCACATTGACTCTGTACCGGTACCCCCTGTATATAGCCTCCACATTGACTCTGTACCGGTACCCCTGTATATAGCCTCCACATTGACTCTGTACCGGTACCCCCTGTATATAGCCTCCACATTGACTCTGTACCAGTACCCCTGTATATAGCCTCCACATTGACTCTGTACCGGTACCCCTGTATATAGCCTCCACATTGACTCTGTACCGGTACTCCCTGTATATAGCCTCCACATTGACTCTGTACCGGTACCCCCTGTATATAGCCTCCACATTGACTCTGTACCAGTACCCCCTGTATATAGCCTCCACATTGACTCTGTACCGGTACCCCCTGTATATAGCCTCCACATTGACTCTGTACCGGTACCCCCTGTATATAGCCTCCACATTGACTCTGTACCGGTACCCCCTGTATATAGCCTCCACATTGACTCTGTGTAACACCCTGTATATAGCCTCCACATTGACTCTGTACCATAACACCCTGTATATAGCCTCCACATTGACTCTGTACCGGTACACCCCTGTATATAGCTCCACATTGACTCTGTACCGGTACCCCCTGTATATAGCCTCCACATTGACTCTGTACCGGTACCCCCTGTATATAGCCTCCACATTGACTCTGTACCGTAACACCCTGTATATAGCCTCCACATTGAGTCTGTACCGGTACACCCTGTATATAGCTTCCACATTGACTCTGTACCGGTACCCCTGTATATAGCTTCCACATTGACTCTGTACCGGTACCCCTGTATATAGCTCCACATTGACTCTGTACCGGTACCCCTGTATATAGCTTCCACATTGACTCTGTACCAGTACCCCTGTATATAGCCTCCACATTGACTCTGTACCGGTACCCCTGTATATAGCCTCCACATTGACTCTGTACCGTACCCCTGTATATAGCCTCCACATTGAGTCTGTACCGGTACCCCCTGTATATAGCCTCCACATTGACTCTGTACCGGTACCCCCTGTATATAGCCTCCACATTGACTCTGTACCGGTACCCCCTGTATATAGCCTCCACATTGACTCTGTACCGTAACACCCTGTATATAGCCTCCACATTGAGTCTGTACCGGTACCCCCTGTATATAGCCTCCACATTGACTCTGCACCGGTACCCCTGTATATAGCCTCCACATTGACTCTGTACCAGTACCCCTGTATATAGCCTCCACATTGACTCTGTACCGGTACCCCCTGCATATAGCCTCCACATTGACTCTGTACCGTAACACCCTGTATATAACCTCCACATTGAGTCTGTACCGGTAACACCCTGTATATAGCTTCCACATTGACTCTGTACCGTAACACCCTGTATATAGCTTCCACATTGACTCTGTACCGTAACTCCTGTATATAGCCTCCACATTGACTCTGTACCGGTACCCCCTGTATATAGCCTCCACATTGACTCTGTACCGTAACACCCTGTATATAGCCTCCACATTGAGTCTGTACCGGTACACCCTGTATATAGCTTCCACATTGACTCTGTACCGGTAACACCCTGTATATAGCTTCCACATTGACTCTGTACCGGTACCCCTGTATATAGCTTCCACATTGACTCTGTACCGGTACTCCCTGTATATAGTCTCCACATTGACTCTGTACCGGTACTCCTGTATATAGCCTCCACATTGACTCTGTACCGGTACTCCCTGTATATAGCCTCCACATTGACTCTGTACCGGTACTCCTGTATATAACCTCCACATTGACTCTGTACTGGTACACCCTGTATATAGCCTCCACATTGACTCTGTACCGGTACTCCCTGTATATAGCCTCCACATTGACTCTGTACCGGTACCCCCTGTATATAATCTATTGTTATTTTACTGCTCTTTAATTATTTGTTACTTTTATTTCTTCTTTTTTTTGTATTTTCTTAATCGCAGATTTTAGAGAAACAACAAATGTCGGTACTTATAAGTGACTCATGTCTGCTGAAAGCTTAAATTCATATTAATCTAAATGCACTGTCCATTTTACAGCAGCTATTACTGCGAAAGTCATCATGATCAATCATGGCATGCTATTGTTTGAGGAGAGCTCCTAACAACAAAAAAACAGTTTTGATAAATTCACTTCTGAAGGTGAATGTGTACTTACATTCTGAAATCTTGCTCTGATTGATCATCCAATGGGTCCCAGAGATAACGGAAGTATTGTTTTGTTAGAATATAAACCTTATTTTTCATATCCTAGAAGGTAACCAGACTTCCCTTTATCCTATAGGACACCATATTTGATCAGAGAGCGATGCCTTCATGCTTCCGCCGATGACGCGGGCGGTCTTCACATGAACAACTGTATCTTTGTCAAATAAGTACCAATCGGGGTCAAACAAAGCTAGCTAGATAGCCAATGAGCTGGGCTTTACATGAGTATCCAGTATATGTCGTAAAATGTAGCTACTAACCTTGTACGACAGAATGCTTTTTCATTTTTGGACAAACATTATCAGGATATTCAGAGTTATGAAGTTATGAAAACGGGTTGTTGAACTTCTAATATGGCTAATAATACTTGGAAATCATCAAAGTCCAAGAATACAGATTTGAAAATGGAATATGAATGTGAATGTCTCCTTCGCGATTTGCCCAAATGTACCTGGGTGACTTCACACTAAAAGTCTTGTAGTTCACTCATACTTCAAGTATGAAACTTTGTGCATACACTGCTGACATCTTGTGGATACTTTTGGAATTACAACCAGAGTGATGGCTATAACTGTGGCCTTTCTCTTGCATTTCAAAGATGGTGGTAGAAAAAGACCGGTTGTTTTTTTTTCTTAGTCTTTTCTTCTACCAGATCGAATATGTGTTATATTCTCCTACATTAATTTCACATTTCCACAAACTGCAAAGTGTTTCCTTTCATATGCTACCAAGCATATCTTTGCTTCAAGGCCTGAGCTACAGGCAGTTAGATTTGGGTATGTCATTTAGGCTAAAATGATTTTATTGTTGTATTTGGTGCATGTGGCATAAATAATTTTGATTAGATTTGATAACTATAGAATTCTAGAATCATAATGTTACAATCATAATCTTGTTAATAAACTATAGTTTTGGCAAGTCGGTTAGGACATCTACTTTGTGCATGACACAAGTCATTTTTCCAACAATTGTTTACAGACATATTATTTCACATATAATTCACTGTATCACAATTCCAGTTGGTCAGAAGTTTACATTCACTAAGTTGACTGTGCCTTTAAACAGCTTGGAAAATTCCAGAAAATGATGTCATAGCTTTAGAAGCTTCTGATAGGCTATTATTTGTTTAACCAGGCAAGCCAGTTAAGAACAAATTCTTGTTTTCAATGACGGCCTACAGGGGAACAGTGGGTTAACTTTCTGTTCAGGGGGCAGAACGACAGATTTGTACCTTGTCAGCTTGCAACCTTTCGGTTACTAGTCCAACGCTCTTACCACTAGGCTACCCTGCCGCCCCAGACATCATTTGAGTCAATTGGAGGTGTACCTGTGGATGTATTTCAAGGCCTACCTTAAAACTCAGTGCCTCTTTGCTTGACATCATGGGAAAATTAAAATTAAATCAGCCAAAACCTCAGAAAAAAGCTGGTTCATCCGTGGGAGCAATATCCAAATGCCTGAAGGTACCACGTTTGTCTGTACAAATAATAGTATGCAAGTATAAACACCATGGGACCACGCAGCCGTCATACCGCTCAGGAAGGAGATGCCTTCTGTCTCCTAGAGATGAACATACTTGTCATGCCCTGACCTTGGAGATCCTTTTTATGTCTTTATTTTTGTTTGGTCAGGGCGTGAGTTGGGGTGGGCATTTCTATGTGTTGTGTTTCTATGATTTTCTATCTCTATGTTTTGGTCGGGTGTGGTTCTCAATCAGGGCAGCTGTCTATCGTTGGTGCCTTTTTTCCACCTGTCTTGGTGGGAAGTTGACTTTCTTTATGGCACTTTGCCTTTGAGCTTCACGGTTTGTTTTTGTATTGTTTATTGTTTTGTCGGCGTCATTTTGATCATTAAAAGATAATGTACGCTCACAACGCTGCACCTTGGTTCTCTCAATTCATCAGCCGTGACAGTACTTTCGTGGGAAAAGTGCAAATCAATCCTAGAACAACAGCAAAGGACCTTGTGAAGATGCCGGAGGAAACAGATACAAATGTATCTATATCCACAGGAAAACAAGTCCTATATCGACATAACCTGAAAGGCCGCTCAGCAAGGAAGAAGCCACTGCTCCAAAACCGCCATTGAAAGTGCCCTTGTGAAAATTTGTGGGCAGATCTGAAAAAGCGTGTGCGAGCAAGGAGGCCTTCAAACCTGACTCAGTTACACCAGCTCTGTCAGGAGGAATGGGCCAAAATTCACCCAACTTATTGTGGGAAGCTTGTGGAAGGCTACCCGAAATGTTTGACCCAAGTTAAACAATTTAAAGGCAGTGCAACCAAATACTAATTGAGTGTATGTGAACTTCTGACAAATTCTCATTTGCAACTGCGACCTGGCCAAGATAAAGCGTAGCAATTCGACACATACAACAACACAGAGTTACACATGGAATAAACAAAACATACAGTCAATAATACAGTAGAACAAAAGAGAACAAAAGGTCTATATACAGTGAGTGCAAATGAGGTAAGTTAAGGAAATAACAGCTGAAATAAATGATTCTCTCAACTATTATTCAGTCATTTCACATTCTTAATAAAATAAAGTGGTGATCCTAACTGACCTAAAACAGGTAATTTTTACTATGATTAAATGTCAGGAATTGTGAAAAACTGAGTTTAAATGTATTTGGCTAAGGTGTATGTCAACTTCAGACTTCAAGTGTACATCAATATGAGCCCGTAAAGGTGTTTCCAGCGCTAATTCTCGCATAATTGATTTTTACCAACACAAAAAGATCCCACCATGTCAAAAGAACAAATAATCTGTCTGCATTTATACAATTGTACCAAAACTTCCTGTTTCCATCACATCTATCGTGACTTTTTTAACTATATGCAGTTATGACTTCACTCAATTAAAAACAGTGGATGGAAATGTGGCCACTGACAAATAAACCCTAATCTACCATGATTTTCAAAACACAATGTCTTGAATAACTAGGCAACAACTAGAGGCATTTACAACGCTTAGAATATAGTCATTCGGAATTGTAATTTAAAAACATTTGCCTAAACAGCTCCTTGGTGAAAGCTTCAGGACAAGAACTCCTTATCTCTGTCACTAACAAACACAGTCATGGGTGGGTATCAATTCAATTCAATTCAATTCAAGGGCTTTATTGGCATGGGAAACATGTGTTAACATTGCCAAAGCAAGTGAGGTAGACAACATACAAAGTGAATATATAAAGTGAAAAACAACAAAAATTAACAGAAAACATTACACATACAGAAGTTTCAAAACAGTAAAGACATTACAAATGTCATATTATATATATATACAGTGTTCTAACAATGTACAAATGGCTAAAGGACACAAGATAAAATAAATAAGCATAAATATGGGTTGTATTTACAATGGTGTTTGTTCTTCACTGGTTGCCCTTTTCTCGTGGCAACAGGTCACAAATCTTGCTGCTGTGATGGCACACTGTGGAATTTCACCCAGTAGATATGGGAGTTTTTCAAAATTGGATTTGTTTTCAAATTCTTTGTGGATCTGTGTAATCTGAGGGAAATATGTCTCTCTAATATGGTCATACATTGGGCAGGAGGTTAGGAAGTGCAGCTCAGTTTCCACCTCATTTTGTGGGCAGTGAGCACATAGCCTGTCTTCTCTTGAGAGCCATGTCTGCCTACGGCGGCCTTTCTCAATAGCAAGGCTATGCTCACTGAGTCTGTACATAGTCAGGGCTTTCCTTAATTTTGGGTCAGTCACAGTGGTCAGGTATTCTGCCGCTGTGTACTCTCTGTGTAGGGCCAAATAGCATTCTAGTTTGCTCTGTTTTTTTGTTAATTCTTTCCAATGTGTTAAGTAGTTATCTTTTTGTTTTCTCATGATTTGGTTGGGTCTAATTGTGCTGCTGTCCTGGGGCTCTGTAGTGTGTGTTTGTGTTTGTGAACAGAGCCCCAGGACCAGCTTGCTTAGGGGACTCTTCTCCAGGTTCATCTCTCTGTAGGTGATGGCTTTGTTATGGAAGGTTTGTGAATCGCTTCCTTTTAGGTGGTTGTAGAATTTAACAGCTCTTTTCTGGATTTTGATAATTAGTGGGTATCGGCCTAATTCTGCTCTGCATGCATTATTTGGTGTTCTACGTTGTACACGGAGGATATTTTTGCAGAATTCTGCGTGCAGAGTCTCAATTTGGTGTTTGTCCCATTTTGTGAAGTCTTGGTTGGTGAGCGGACCCCAGACCTCACAACCATAAAGGGCAATGGGCTCTATGACTGATTCAAGTATTTTTAGCCAGATCCTAATTGGTATGTTGAAATTTATGATTCTTTTGATGGCATAGAATGCCCTTCTTGCCTTGTCTCTCAGATCGTTCACAGCTTTGTGGAAGTTACCTGTGGTGCTGATGTTTAGGCCAAGGTATGTATAGTTTTTGTGTGCTCTAGGGCAACAGTGTCAAGATGGAATTTGTATTTGTGGTCCTGGTGACTGGACCTTTTTGGAACACCATTATTTTGGTCTTACTGAGATTTACTGTCAGGGCCCAGGTCTGACAGAATCTGTGCATAAGATCTAGGTGCTGCTGTAGGCCCTCCTTGGTTGGTGACAGAAGCACCAGATCATCAGCAAACAGCAGACATTTGACTTCGGATTCTAGCAGGGGGAGGCCGGGTGCTCCAGACTTTTCTAGTGCCCTCGCCAATTTGTTGATATATATGTTGAAGAGGATGGGGCTTAAGCTGCATCCCTGTCTAACCCCACGACCCTGTGTGAAGAAATGTGTGTGTTTTTTGCCAATTTTAACCGCACACTTGTTGTTTGTGTACATGGATTTTATAATGTCGTATGTTTTACCTCCAACACCACTTTCCATCAGTTTGTATAGCAGACCCTCATGCCAGATTGAGTCGAAGGCTTTTTTGAAATCAACAAAGCATGAGAAGACTTTGCCTTTGTTTTGGTTTGTTTGATTGTCAATTAGGGTGTGCAGGGTGAATACATGGTCTGTTGTACGGTAATTTGGTAAAAAGCCAATTTGACATTTGCTCAGTACATTGTTTTCATTGAGGAAATGTACGAGTCTGCTGTTAATAATAATGCAGAGGATTTTCCCAAGGTTACTGTTGACACATATTCCACGGTAGTTATTGGGGTCAAATTTGTCTCCACTTTTGTGGATTGGGGTGATCAGTCCTTGGTTCCAAATATTGGGGAAGATGCCAGAGCTAAGTATGATGTTAAAGAGTTTTAGTATAGGTATCTCTCACATTCAATCAAAGGGCATGCTGGGAAATATGCTGATACAGTTGAAAACCCTTCAGTGTTAAAACAACACCCACAGTGTTTAGTGTTTAAAGACTAAAGGTCTTGTGGGCATGTTTTTAAAACGTTTTACAGTGACTAAACATGTTCTGGTGTTTGCAATCTAAACACTGTGTTGCATTTCATTGAAATTCTAAATGCTTTGACGGGTTTTAAACAAGTATTTAGTTACAGTATGTGTTCTGATCCTAAACGCTTGTTGGCTCTGTAGATGAATCAGATCAATATGATAACAACTGCTGGAGGGTGGGAGGGAGGAAGGGAGGGAGCAAGCTGGAGAAGGGAGGGAGGGAGCAAGCTGGAGAAGGGAGGGAGGGAGGGAGGGAGGGAGGGAGGGAGGGAGGGAGCAAGCTGGAGAAGGGAGGGAGGGAGGGAGGGAGGGAGGGAGGGAGGGAGGGAGGGAGGGAGGGAGGGAGGGAGGGAGGGAGCAGGGAGGGAGGAGGGAGGGAGGGAGGGAGCAAGCTGGAGAAGGGAGGGAGGGAGGTAGGGAGGTGGGAGGTAGAAGCTGGAGAGGGGAGGGAGGGAGGGAGGGAGCAAGCTGGAGAAGGGAGGGAGGGAGGTAGAAGCTGGAGAGGGGAGGGAGGGAGCAAGCTGGAGAAGGGAGGGGGAGGTAGGGAGGTGGGAGGTAGAAGCTGGAGAGGGGAGGGAGGGAGCTGGAGAAGGGAGGGAGGGGGAGGGAGGGAGGTAGAAGCTGGAGAGGGGAGGTTGGTATAGAATACAAAGTTTGATGATAGGAACTTTATACTGTGCTATAGGGTTAAAGAGAGAATGTTGATTTGTGCGTGTGTGTTTGTGTGTGTGTGTGTGTGTGTGTGTGTGTGTGTGTGTGTGTGTGTGTGTGTGTGTGTGTGTGTGTGTGTGTGTGTGTGTGAGGGCGCAGCAGGTATACCAGAAAACAGCAGGTGATAATGGTTATGAACTCAGTGACAGTGAATCACACTGAGAGACACAGAGACACTGCAGAACTCTAGTTTCTTCTGGGCCTATTCTCTGTTCTCTCTGTTCTCTGTTCTCTCTGTTTTCTCTATTCACTGTTTTCTGTTCTCTCTGTTCTCTCTGTTCTCTCTGTTCTCTGTTCTCTCTGTTCTCTGTCTGTTCTCTCTGTTCTCTGTCTGTTCTCTCTGTTCTCTGTCTGTTCTCTCTGTTCTCTCTGTTCTCTGTCTGTTCTCTCTGTTCTCTGTCTGTTCTCTCTGTTCTCTCTGTTCTCTGTCTGTTCTCTCTGTTCTCTCTGTTCTCTGTCTGTTCTCTCTGTTCTCTCTGTTCTCTGTTCTCTCTGTTCTCTGTTCTCTCTTTTATCTCTGTTCTCTCTGTTCTTTGTTTTCTCTGTTCTCTCTGTTTTCTCTATTCTCTGCGCTCTCTGTTTTGTCTGTTCTGTCTGTTCTCTCTGTTCTCTCTGTTCTCTATGTTCTCTCTGTTCTCTGCTCTCTCTGTTATCTCTGTTCTCTCTGTTTTCTCTATTCTCTCTGTTCTCTCTATTCTCTCTGTTCTCTCTATTCTCTCTGTTCTCTCTGTTTTCTCTATTCTCTGCGCTCTCTGTTCTGTCTGTTCTCTCTGTTCTCTCTGTTCTCTCTGTTCTCTCTGTTCTCTCTGTTTTCTCTATTCTCTGCGCTCTCTGTTCTGTCTGTTCTCTCTGTTCTCTCTGTTCTCTATGTTCTCTCTGTTCTCTCTGTTCTCTATGTTCTCTCTGTTCTCTCTGTTCTCTATGTTCTCTCTGTTCTCTCTGTTTTCTATGTTCTCTCTGTTCTCTCTGTTCTCTATGTTCTCTCTGTTCTCTATGTTCTCTCTGTTCTCTCTGTTCTCTCTGTTCTCTCTGTTCTCTCTGTTCTCTCTGTTTTCTATGTTCTCTCTGTTCTCTCTGTTCTCTATGTTCTCTCTGTTTTCTCTATTCTCTGCGCTCTCTGTTCTGTCTGTTCTCTCTGTTCTCTCTGTTTTCTATGTTCTCTCTGTTCTCTCTGTTTTCTATGTTCTCTCTGTTCTCTCTGTTTTCTATGTTCTCTCTGTTCTCTCTGTTTTCTATGTTCTCTCTGTTCTCTCGATCTTCTCGATTCGATCATAGTCCTGTATTGACCCTTTGCCTGTTTGATGGTTTGTCGGAGGGCATAGCAGGATTTCTTATAAGCTTCCGGGTTAGAGTCCCGCTCCTTGAAAGCGGCAGGTCTATCCTATCCTTTATCTCAGTGTGGATGTTGCCTATAATCCATGGCTTCTGGTTGGGATATGTACGTACAGTCACTGTGGGGATGACATCATCGATGCACTTATTGATGAAGCAGCCAGTGACTGATGTGGTGTACTCCTCAATGCCACCGGAAGAACATATTCCAGTCTGTGCTAACAAAACAGTCCTGTAGCTTAGCATCTTCTTCATCTAACCACTTTTTTATTGATCTCGTCACTGGTGCTTCCTGCTTTCATTTTTGTAGGAATCAGGAGGCTAGAATTATGGTCAGATTTGCCAGAGGGAGAGCTTTGTGTCTGTGTATGTGGCGTAAAAGTGGTTCAGAGGGTACACATTTACATTTAACTTGCTGATAGAAACTTGTTAAAACAGGTGTACGTTTCCCTGTACGTTTCCCTGTGCGTTTCCCTGTGCGTTTCCCTGCACGTTTCCCTGTATGTTTCCCTGCACGTTTCCCTGTGCGTTTCCCTGCGCGTTTCCCTGTGCGTTTCCCTGCACGTTTCCCTGCACGTTTCCCTGTATGTTTCCCTGCGTTAAAGTCCTTGTCTACTAGGAGCTCCGCCTTTTGGGCGTTTTCTTGTTTTACTCACGGCGGAATACAGCTCGTTGAGTGCGGTTTTAGTGCCAGCATCGGTCTGTGGTGGTTTGTAAGACAGCTACGAAAAATACAGTGTGATACAGTGAGATAGTGTGGTCTACAGGTTATCATGAGATACTCTACCTCAGGCGAGCAATAGCTCGAGACTTCATATCGTGCACCAGCTGTTATTTACAAAAATACATAGTCCTCCCCCCCTTGTCTTACCAGACACCGCTGTCCGGTACAACCAGCCTGTATGTTGATAGTGACGTCCTTCAGCCACGACTCCGTGAAGCATAAGATATTCAAAAAATAAGTTACTAACAGCATACATGTGGGGTAATGCACCAATAAATGATGGTTCGGTTGCAGCCTCTTTTTTTGGGAAACAGTTGCTTGAATAACCTGTGGTGTTCTGTGATTAAGTGTTTTTTTTTAAATGGTAATACCCTTTGATATCATTGGAGAAAATACAATGTTTACTATCTGAAGCAACAGTAAATACCAGAAACAAACAAAGAAATAAAAACAAAAAAACACAATTGGTTGGTGACACTTAAAACATCAGCCTTCTTCTCCGGTGACATCTTACACCACTCTGTTCTCTCTGTTCTCTCTGTTGTGTTGTTACCTTCTCTCTCTTCTCTCTCTTCCCTCTGTTCTCTCTGTTGTGTTGGTACCTTCTCTCTCTTCTCTCTCTTCCCTCTGTTCTCTCTGTTGTGTTGTTACCTTCTCTCTCTTCTCTCTCTTCCCTCTGTTCTCTCTGTTGTGTTGTTACCTTCTCTCTCTTCTCTCTCTTCCCTCTGTTCTCTCTGTTGTGTTGTTACCTTCTCTCTCTTCTCTCTCTTCCCTCTGTTCTCTCTGTTGTGTTGTTACCTTCTCTCTCTTCTCTCTCTTCCCTCTGTTCTCTCTGTTGTGTTGTTACCTTCTCTCTCTTCTCTCTCTTCCCTCTGTTCTCTCTGTTGTGTTGTTACCTTCTCTCTCTTCTCTCTCTTCCCTCTGTTCTCTCTGTTGTGTTGTTACCTTCTCTCTCTTCTCTCTCTTCCCTCTGTTCTCTCTGTTGTGTTGTTACCTTCTCTCTCTTCTCTCTCTTCCCTCTGTTCTCTCTGTTGTGTTGTTACCTTCTCTCTCTTCTCTCTCTTCCCTCTGTTCTCTCTGTTGTGTTGTTACCTTCTCTCTCTTCTCTCTCTTCCCTCTGTTCTCTCTGTTGTGTTGTTACCTTCTCTCTCTTCTCTCTCTTCCCTCTGTTCTCTCTGTTGTGTTGTTACCTTTCTCTCTTCTCTCTCTTCCCTCTGTTCTCTCTGTTGTGTTGTTCTTCTCCTTCCCTCTGTTCTCTCTGTTGTGTTGTTACCTTCTCTCTCTTCTCTCTCTTCCCTCTGTTCTCTCTGTTGTGTTGTTACCTTCTCTCTCTTCTCTCTCTTCCCTCTGTTCTCTCTGTTGTGTTGTTACCTTCTCTCTCTTCTCTCTGTTCTCTCTGCTCTCTGTTCTCCCTTCTTTCTCTCTCTCTCCCTTTCTCTCTCTCAGTTCTCTCAATTCTTTATTGGCATGGAAACCTATGTTTTTCCAAAGATAATAAAGATAGATAAGGTAGGTAATAAACCAAAATGAAATAAATACAAAAAATTACAAAGTTAGAGGCATAAATATCATATCCCCACCCCCACAAAAAAAGTATAATTTTTAATTTTATTGTAAAGGTGAGAGATTGTCTTCCTGTTATGATAATTGTACATCTTTAAATGTCATTATTCACGATTAATTTAGGGTTATTTTGTCATCATTTTAGCATCCATTAGTGTGTTATTTACCATTCACTTCTACTGGGAACAAGATCATCTGAAACACAACCAAAACAAACAGCAAATTGCATCCCACACGTTTGGAGAGTCACCAGCTTAATGTCGTTGGTGGAATATGAGACCGAATACTAGTCTTTTGACTACTTTAATACACATATAAGTGTATTCGTCCCAATAATTTTGGTCCCCTAAAATTGGGGGAATATTTACAAAAAGCGCTATAGAGGAGACGGCAATTTGAGAGGAGACAGTAATTTGAAGAGGAGACAGTATTTTGAAGAGGAGACAGTAATTTGAAGAGGAGACAGTAATTTGAAGAGGAGACAGTAATTTGAAGAGGAGACAGTAATTTGAGAGGAGACAGTAATTTGAAGAGGAGACAGTAATTTGAAGAGGAGACAGTAATTTGAGAGGAGACAGTAATTTGAAGAGGAGACAGTAATTTGAAGAGGAGACAGTAATTTGAAGAGGAGAGAGTAATTTGAAGAGGAGGCAGTAATTTGAGAGGAGAAAGTAATTTGAAGAGGAGAAGTTATTTTAAAGAGGAGAGAGTAATTTTAAGAGGAGACCGTATTTTGAGAGGAGACAGTAATTTGAGAGGAGACAGTAATTTTAAGAGGAGACCGTAATTTGAGAGGAGACAGTAATTTTAAGAGGAGACCGTAATTTGAGAGGAGACAGTCATTTGAGAGGAGAGTGTAATTTGAGAGGAGACAGTAATGTTAAGAGGAGACCGTAATTTGAGAAGAGACAGTCATTTGAGAGGAGACAGTAATTTGGAGAGGAGACCGTAATTTGAAAAGGAGACAGTTATTTGAAGAGGAGGCAGTAATTTGAAGAGGAGAAGTTATTTGAAGAGGAGACAGTAATTTGAAGAGGAGACCGTAATTTGAGAGGAGACAGTCATTTGAGAGGAGACCGTTATTTGAAGAGGAGACAGTTATTTGAAGAGGAGGCAGTTATTTGAAGAGGAGACAGTTATTTGAAGAGGAGACAGTAATTTGAAGAGGAGACAGTAATTTGAAGAGGAGACAGTAATTTGAAGAGGAGACCGTCATTTGAGAGGAGACAGTTATTTGAAGAGGAGGCAGTTATTTGAAGAGGAGACAGTTATTTGAAGAGGAGACAGTAATTTGAAGAGGAGACAGTAATTTGAAGAGGAGACAGTAATTTGAAGAGGAGACCGTCATTTGAGAGGAGACAGTAATTTGAAGAGGAGACAGTAACTTGAAGAGGAGACAGTAACTTGAAGAGGAGACAGTAATTTGAAGAGGAGACAGTTAGTTGAAGAGGAGACAGTTAGTTGAAGAGGAGACAGTAATTTGAAGAGACAGTAATTTGAAGAGGAGACAGTTATTTGAAGAGGAGACAGTAATTTGAAGAGGAGACAGTAATTTGAAGAGGAGACAGTTAGTTGAAGAGGAGACAGTAATTTGAAGAGGAGACAGTAACTTGAAGAGGAGACCGTAATTTGGGAGGAGACAGTCATTTGAGAGGAGAGTGTAATTTGAGAGGAGACAGTAATGTTAAGAGGAGACCGTAATTTGAGAAGAGACAGTCATTTGAGAGGAGGCAGTAATTTGAAGAGGAGACCGTAATTTGAAAAGGAGACAGTTATTTGAAGAGGAGGCAGTAATTTGAAGAGGAGAAGTTATTTGAAGAGGAGACCGTAATTTGAGAGGAGACAGTCATTTGAGAGGAGACAGTTATTTGAAGAGGAGACAGTTATTTGAAGAGGAGGCAGTTATTTGAAGAGGAGACAGTTATTTGAAGAGGAGGCAGTAATTTGAAGAGGAGACAGTAATTTGAAGAGGAGACCGTCATTTGAGAGGAGACAGTCATTTGAGAGGAGACAGTAATTTGAAGAGGAGACAGTTAGTTGAAGAGGAGACAGTAATTTGAAGAGGAGACAGTAACTTGAAGAGGAGACAGTAACTTGAAGAGGAGACAGTAATTTGAAGAGGAGACAGTTAGTTGAAGAGGAGACAGTTAGTTGAAGAGGAGACAGTAATTTGAAGAGACAGTAATTTGAAGAGGAGACAGTTTGAAGAGGAGACAGTAATTTGAAGAGGAGACAGTAATTTGAAGAGGAGACAGTTAGTTGAAGAGGAGAGAGTCATTTGAAGAGGAGTCAGTA
The DNA here is from genome assembly GCF_018296145.1 of Oncorhynchus tshawytscha. Classification (NCBI taxonomy): domain Eukaryota; kingdom Metazoa; phylum Chordata; class Actinopteri; order Salmoniformes; family Salmonidae; genus Oncorhynchus; species Oncorhynchus tshawytscha. Next base: position 47,837,258 of record NC_056461.1, on the reverse strand, counting down.
ACTTGAAGAGGAGACAGTCATTTGAAGAGGAGACAGTTAGTTGAAGAGGAGACAGTAATTTGAAGAGGAGACAGTTAGTTGAAGAGGAGACAGTAATTTGAAGAGGAGACAGTAATTTGAAGAGGAGACAGTTATTTGAAGAGGAGACAGTAATTTGAAGAGGAGACCGTCATTTGAGAGGAGACAGTCATTTGAGAGGAGACAGTAATTTGAAGAGGAGACAGTTAGTTGAAGAGGAGACAGTAATTTGAAGAGGAGACAGTAACTTGAAGAGGAGGCAGTAATTTGAAGAGGAGACAGTAATTTGAAGAGACAGTAATTTGAAGAGGAGACAGTTATTTGAAGAGGAGACAGTAATTTGAAGAGGAGACAGTAATTTGAAGAGGAGACAGTTAGTTGAAGAGGAGAGAGTAATTTGAAGAGGAGTCAGTAACTTGAAGAGGAGACAGTAATTTGAAGAGGAGACAGTTAGTTGAAGAGGAGACAGTAATTTGAAGAGGAGACAGTTAGTTGAAGAGGAGACAGTAACTTGAAGAGGAGACAGTAATTTGAAGAGGAGACAGTTAGTTGAAGAGGAGGCAGTAATTTGAAGAGGAGACCGTCATTTGAGAGGAGACAGTCATTTGAGAGGAGACAGTAATTTGAAGAGGAGACAGTTAGTTGAAGAGGAGACAGTTAGTTGAAGAGGAGACAGTAATTTGAAGAGGAGACCGTAATTTGAGAGGAGACAGTCATTTGAGAGGAGACAGTTATTTGAAGAGGAGACAGTTATTTGAAGAGGAGGCAGTTATTTGAAGAGGAGACAGTTATTTGGAGGCAGTAATTTGAAGAGGAGACAGTAATTTGAAGAGGAGACCGTCATTTGAGAGGAGACAGTCATTTGAGAGGAGACAGTAATTTGAAGAGGAGACAGTTAGTTGAAGAGGAGACAGTAATTTGAAGAGGAGACAGTAACTTGAAGAGGAGACAGTAACTTGAAGAGGAGACAGTAATTTGAAGAGGAGACAGTAATTTGAAGAGGAGACAGTTAGTTGAAGAGGAGACAGTAATTTGAAGAGACAGTAATTTGAAGAGGAGACAGTTTGAAGAGGAGACAGTAATTTGAAGAGGAGACAGTAATTTGAAGAGGAGACAGTTAGTTGAAGAGGAGACAGTAACTTGAAGAGGAGACAGTAATTTGAAGAGGAGACAGTTAGTTGAAGAGGAGACAGTAATTTGAAGAGGAGACAGTTAGTTGAAGAGGAGACAGTAACTTGAAGAGGAGACAGTAATTTGAAGAGGAGACAGTTAGTTGAAGAGGAGACAGTAATTTGAGGAGGAGACAGTAATTTGAGGAGGAGACAGTAATTTGAAGAGGAGTAGCATCACTCAGACATTCATGTATGTCTTACACTTACATCATACATTGTACTACATTATCTAGCTATGCGTGAAACAAATACAGTATATTAAACATAGATTTGAATACGTCATCCATTTATCAGATAACCAGATGACCAGCCAATCTGGCTTCTCGCTGGATGAAAAAAAAGACGAGGGGTGGCTCAAAAGAAAGGAGTCAAAAAGGAAGTGTAGTTTTAGTAAAGAAAAAAACTGAGTTGTATTCCAGGCTGCTGGGCCCCACGGAGCTGTTGTGCTGGTTGCCTAGTAACTGTAATCCGCTGATAAGAATCCAAAAGAGCTGGTGAAGAAAGAGAGAATGAGAGATACAAAGACTATTTTACTGTTCTGTTCCTCTTAGATCTCCTGTTCTCCGTCCGCCTCACCTCTGCATTCACTTTGCTCTCCCTCTCTATATCTCTCTTTCTCTGTGTCTCTCTCTCTCTCTTTCTCTCTCTCCCTCTCTCCGTCTCTCTGTCTCTCTGTCTCTCTGTCTCTCTCTCTTTATCTCTCTCCCTCTCTCCATCTCTCTGTCTCTCTCTCTCTCTTTCTCTCTCTCCCTCTCTCTGTCTCTCTCTCTCTCTCTCTCTTTCTCTCTCTCCCTCTCTCTTTCTCTGTGTCTCTCTCTCCTTCTCTCTCTCCCCCTCTTTGTCTCTCTCCCTCTGTCTCTCCCTCTCTCTCTCTCCCTCTCTCTCTCCTCTCTCTCTCTCTCTCTCTCTCTCTCTCTCTCTCTCTCTCTCTTTCTGTCTCTCCCTCTCTCTCCCTCTCTCTCTCTCTCTCTCTCTCTCTTTCTGTCTCTCCCTCTCTCTCCCTCTCTCTTTCTCTCTCTCTCTTTCTCTCTCTCAGAGAACAGTATTGCTTCTGTTCCCGAGAACTGTTCCCAGAACTTAAGGTTGTGTGAGAAGTGTATGAATATCTATACCAAAAGTTCTAGTGACACAGCATCTATTCCACAAAATCTGGTTTCTCCAATTTATCTTCTGTGAAGTTATCAGGAGAGATAGATAGATCACACTACCTCTCAGTGCTTTTCACAAAGTATTCACACCCCTTGACTTTTTCCACATTTAGTTTTATTATTACAGCCTGAATTTACAATAGATTCAATTGAGATCTCTGTACCCCACACATACAATTATATGTAAGGTCCCTCAGTCGAGCAGTGAATTTCATACACAGGTTCAACCACAAAGACCAGGGAGGTTTTCCAATGCCTCACAAAGGGCATCTATTGGTAGATGGGTCAAAAATATTTAAAAAAAACAGACATTGAATCCCTTTGGTGAAGTTATTAATTACACTTCAGATGGTGTATCAATACACCCAGTCACTACAAAGATACAGGCGTCCTTTCTGACTCAGTTTCTGAGGATGGATCAACAACACTGTAGTTACTCCACAATACTAATCTAAATGACAGAGTGAAAAGAAGGAAACCTGTACAGAATAAATATATTACAGTAGGTCATCTGACATACACTGCTCATATACACTGCTCAAAAAAATTAATGGAACACTAAAATAACACATCCTAGATCTGAATGAATGAAATATTCTTATGAAATACTTTTTTCTTTACATAGTTGAATGTGCTGACAACAAAATCACACAAAAATTATCAAATTTATCAACCCATGGAGGTCTGGATTTGGAGTCACACTCAAAATTAAAGTGGAAAACCACACTACAGGCTGATCCAACTTTGATGTAATGTCCTTAAAACAAGTCAAAATGAGGCTCAGTAGTGTGTATGGCCTCCACGTGCCTGTATGACCTCCCTACAATGCCTGGGCATGCTCCTGATGAGGTGGCGGATGGTCTCCTGAGGGATCTCCTCCCAGACCTGGACTAAAGCATCCTCCTGGACAGTCTGTGGTGCAACGTGGCGTTGGTGGATGGAGCGAGACATGATGTCCCAGATGTGCTCAATTGGATTCAGGTCTGGGGAACGGGCGGGCCAGTCCATAGCATCAATGCCTTCCTCTTGCAGGAACTGCTGACACACTCCAGCCACATGAGGTCTAGCATTGTCTTGCATTAGGAGGAACCCAGGGCCAACCGCACCAGCATATGGTCTCACAAGGGGTCTGAGGATCTCATCTCGGTACCTAATGGCAGTCAGGCTACCTCTGGCGAGCACATGGAGGGCTGTGCGGCCCCCCAAAGAAATGCCACCCTACACCATGACTGACCCACCGCCAAACCGGTCATACTGGAGGATGTTGCAGGCAGCAGAACGTTCTCCACGGCGTCTCCAGACTGTCTCGTCTGTCACATGTGTTCAGTGTGAACCTGCTTTCATCTGTGAAGAGCACAGTGGCGAATTTGCCAATCTTGGTGTTCTCTGGCAAATGCCAAACGTCCTGCACGGTGTTGGGCTGTAAGCACAACCCCCACCTGTGGACGTCGGGCCCTCATACCACCCTCATCAAGTCTGTTTCTGACCGTTTGAACAGACACATGCACATTTGTGGCCTGCTGGAGGTCATTTTGCTGGGCTCTGGCAGTGCTCCTCCTTGCACAAAGGCAGAGGTAGCGGTCCTGCTGCTGGGTTGTTGCCCTCCTACGGCCTCCTCCACGTCTCCTGATGTACTGGCCTGTCTCCTGGTAGCGCCTCCATGCTCTGGACACTATGCTGACAGACACAGCAAACCTTCTTGCCACAGCTCGCATTGATGTGCCATCCTGGATGAGCTGCACTACCTGAGCCACTTGTGTGGGTTGTAGACTCCGTCTCATGCTACCACTAGAGTGAAAGCACCGCCAGCATTCAAAAGTGACCAAAACATCAGCCAGGAAGCATAGGAACTGAGAAGTTGTCTGTGGTCACCACCTGCAGAACCACTCCTTTATTGGGGGTGTCTTGCTAATTGCCTATAATTTCCACCTGTTGTCTATTCCATTTGCACAACAGCATGTGAAATGTATTGTCAATCAGTGTTGCTTCCTAAGTGGACAGTGTGATTTCACAGAAGTGTGATTGACTTGGAGTTACATTGTGTTGTTTAAGTGTTCCCTTTATTTTTTTGAGCAGTGTAGTTAGATTTTTTTTAAACACAATTCTGGTTACTACATGATTCCATATGTGTTATTTCATAGTTTTGATGTCTTCACTATTATTCTACAAAGTAGAAAATTGTTTTTGTTTTAAATACAAAAAAAAAGAAAAACCCTGGAATGATGTGTGTCCAAACCTTTGACTGGGACTATATGTAAATTAGATATTTATGTGTTTGATTTTCCATACATTTGCTAAGATATCTACAAATATGGCTGTGATGGTGCTTCCAGTTCCTCCTCTGCTATAGATTAAATCAAATGTTATTTGTCACATGCGCCGAATACAACAGGTGTAGTGAAAGGCTTACAGTGAAATGCTCACTAACAAGCCCTTAATAACCATCAATGCAGTTTTAAGAAAATATGTTTGTTTTTTATTAAAGTATGAGATAAGAATAACATATAATTAAAGAGTGAGACAGATTCTCTGACTGGATCTAACTGCCTGTGATGGCAGGTTCAGTTCCTCCTCTGATAGAGCGAGACAGATCCTCGGACTGTTGCTATGAGATCTGGGGTCATCAGAACAAACTACCACTCAGTGGGTAGAGATGACAGACATAGATATATATAGAGATTACAGGTATAGAGATATATAGATATAGAGATATATAGAGATTACAGGTATAGAGATATATAGATATAGAGATATATAGAGATAGATATAGAGATTACAGATAGAGAGATAGATAGAGATTACATATATAGAGATAGATAGAGAGGACAGATATAGAGATAGATAGAGATGACAGATATAGAGATAGAGATGACGTATATAGAGATAGATGGAGATGACAGATATAGAGATAGCGATGACAGATATAGAGATATATAGATAGAGATGACAGATATAGAGATGACAGATATAGAGATAGATAGAGATGACAGATATAGAGATAAATAGAGATGACAGATATAGAGATAGATAGAGATGACAGAAATAGAGATAAATAGAGATGACAGATATAGAGATAGACAGAGATAGACAGATATGGAGATAGATAGAGATTACAGATATAGAGATAGAGATGACAGATATAGAGATACAGTGGTAGGTGATCAAATGCTTATGTCATGCAATAAAATGCTAATTAATTACTTAAAAATCATACAATGTTATTTTCTGGATTTTTGTTTTAGATTCCGTCTCTCACAGTTGAGGTGTACCTATGATAAAAATTACAGACCTCTACATGCTTTGTAAGTAGGAAAACCTGCAAAATCGGCAGTGTATCAAATACTTGTTCTCCACACTGTATATAGATGATAGATATATAGATGACAGATATATAGATGATAGATATATTGATGATAGATATATAGATGACAGATATATAGATGATAGATATATAGATGACAGATATATAGATGATAGATATATAGATGACAGATATATAGATGACAGATATATAGATGACAGATGTACAGTTGAAGTCAGAAGTTTACATACACCTTAGCCAAATACAGTTAAACTCAGCTTTTCACAATTCCTGACATTTAATTCTAGTAAAAATTCCCTTTCGTAGGTCAGTTAGGATCACCACCTTTTTTTAAGAAAGTGAAATGTCAGAATAATAGTAGAGAGAATTATTTATTTCAGCTTTTATTTCTTTCATCACATTCCCAGTGGGTCAGAAGTTTACATACACACAATTAGTATTTGGAAGCATTACCTTTAATTGTTTAACTTGGGTAAAATGTTCTGGGTAGCCTTCCACAAGCTTCCCACAATAAGTTGGGTGAATTCTGGCCCATTCCTCCTGACAGAGCTGGTGTAACTCAATCAGGTTTGCAGGCCTCCTTGCTCGCACACGCTTTTTCAGTTCTGCCCACAAATGTTCTATAGGATTTGAGGTCAGGGCTTTGTGATGGCCACTCCAATACCTTGACTTTGTTGTCCTTAAGCCATTTTTCCACAACTTTGGCAGTATGCTTTGGGGTCATTGTCCATTTGGAAGACCCATTTGCGACCAAGCTTGAACTTCCTGACTGCTGTCTTGAGATGTTGCCTCAATATATCCACATTATTTTCCCCTCCTCATGATGCCATCTATTTTGTGAAGTTCACCAGTCCCTCTTGCAGCAAAGCACCCCCACAACATGATACTGCCACCCCTGTGCTTCACGGTTGGGATGGTGTTCTTCAGCTTGCAAGCCTCCCTCTTTTTCCTCCAAACATAACGATGGTCATTATGGCCAAACAGTTCTATTTTTGTTTCATCAGACCAGAGGACATTTCTCCAAAAAGTACAATCTTTGTCCCCATGTGCAGTTGCAAACCGTAGTCTGGCTTTTTTACGGTGGTTTTGGAGCAGTGCCTTCTTCCTTGCTGAGCGGCCATTCAGGTTATGTCGATATAGGACTCATTTTACTGTGGAAAAAGATACTTTTGTACCTGTTTCCTCCAGCGTCTTCACAAGGTCCTTTGCTGTTGTTCTGGGATTGATTTGCACTTTTCACACCAAAGTACGTTCATCTCTAGGAGACAGAACACGTCTCCTTCCTGAGCGGTATGACACCTGCATGGTCCCATTGCTCCCAAAGATGAACCAGACTTGTGGAAGTCTAATACATTTCTTCTGAGGTATTGGCTGATTTCTTTAGATTGTCCCATGATGTCAAGCAAAGAGGCACTGAGTTTGAAGGTAGGCCTTGAAATACATCCACAGGTACACTTCCAATAGAGATTTATAGAGAGGACAGATATAGAGATTACAGATATAGAGATATATAGAGATTACAGATATAGAGACAATAGAGATTTATAGAGAGGACAGATATAGAGATTACAGATATAGAGATATATAGAGATTACAGATATAGAGACACATAGAGATTACAGACAGATAGATAGATAGATAGATATAGATAGATAGATAGATAGATAGATAGATAGATAGATAGATAGATAGATAGATAGATAGATAGATAGATAGATAGATAGATAGATAGATAGATAGATAGATAGATAGATAGATAGATAGATAGATAGATAGATAGATAGATAGATAGATAGATAGATAGATAGATAGATAGATAGATAGATAGATAGATCAGGTCTGCGTTCCAAATAACACCATTTTCCCTTTGGGCCCCGGGTCAAAGGTAGTTCCCTATATAGGGAATAGAGTGCCGATTGGGATGCATTACCAACCTCAGTGGGTAGAGAAGACAGATATCAAGGATGAGAGCAGGACATAGAGGGAAGGTCAGATTTTAATAAGGGGTGAAGAAGTCACTGTAACATAGTGTAGAGAGAGATGACACCTGAAACCCGTCCCGTTGTGACACAGCGGTGTGTGTGTGTGTGTGTGTGTGTGTGTGTGTGTGTGTGTGTGTGTGTGTGTGTGTGTGAAATCATTGGACTGTTGTTAATGATGTTTGGGAAAACCTCTCCATACCATATCCTGTCGAGAGAGATGCAAGGTCAGTTTAGTGTGCGTGTGTTTGTGCGTGTGCGTGTGCGTGTGCGTGTGTGTGTGTGTGTGTGTGTGTGTGTGTGTGTGTGTGTGTGTGTGCGCATAAGGATGGTTTGATAGAGGAGGGTAAACAGCATGTGCGTGTAACCATCGTGCGTGCGTGTGTGTGTGTGTGTGTGTGTGTGTGTGTAAGACATAAGGATGGTTTGATAGAGGAGGGTAAACAGCCATGTTTATTTTTATCACTGCACATATACAGCACAATACCATGGTAACCATCTACTGTGTTGGGTCATATATAATACCATGGTAACCATCTACTGTGTAGGGTCATGTATAATACCATGGTAACCATCTACTGTGTAGGGTCATATATAATACCATGGTAACCATCTACTGTGTAGGGTCATGTATAATACCATGGTAACCATCTACTGTGTAGGGTCATATATAATACCATGGTAACCATCTACTGTGTAGGGTCATGTATAATACCATGGTAACCATCTACTGTGTAGGGTCATGTATAATACCATGGTAACCATCTACTGTGTTGGGTCATGTATAATACCATGGTAACCATCTACTGTGTAGGGTCATATATAATACCATGGTAACCATCTACTGTGTTGGGTCATATATTATTATTAAATTACTCTCTTTTATATATGAGGTAAAAAGGAAATGCACAGTAACAGAACTAAGTAGACTGCATTTTATTTACAGAAATAATGTCCCCTCTTCACAACATTATTAAGGGTGCGAAAATGAAACACATTTGATTCAGCAAGTAAATGTGGATTATGTCTAATGTACAGTACAGAAAGAACTAGGGGAAGGATAATTGCCTACTCAGTAGAGAAATACAGGGAGGGAGGTAGGGAGGGAGGGAGGGAGGGAGGTAGGGGGAGGGAGGGAGGGAGGGAGGTAGGGAGGGAGGGAGGTAGGGAGGGAGGGAGGGAGGGAGGTAGGTAGGGAGGGAGGGAGGGAGGGAGGTAGGGAGGGAGGGAGGGAGGTAGGTAGGGAGGGAGGGAGGGAGGGAGGTAGGTAGGGAGGGAGGGAGGTAGGTAGGGAGGGAGGGAGGGAGGGAGGGAGGTAGGGAGGGAGGGAGGGAGGGAGGTAGGTAGGGAGGGAGGGGTTAAGGTATATGTTAAGGTAAGGGTTAAGGTTAAGGTTTGAGGTAAGGGTTGAGGCAAGGGTTAAGGTATGGGTTAAGGTAAGGGTTATGGTTTGAGGTAAGGGTTGAGGTAAGGGTTGAGGTAAGGGTTAAGGTTAAGGTTTAAGGTTAAGGGTTAAGGTTAAGGGTTAAGGTAAGGGTTAAGGTAAGGGTTAAGGTTTGGGATAGGGCTAAAACAAGTTTCTACCACTGGGATTGAACACGTGACCTTTAGCTCCAGATGGAGTAGGATAACACCACCCCAGCAAAACCCAAGCCTACTCGATGGTAATAGGGCTCACCGTTGCCCCAAGTGGACGGTTTTGAAAGGGTTTGCCTACATCCTCAGGGCATAGACAGACATCCAATTTTGAAGTGAATCCCGAGTGATCTGGCTGGATTGAGAGCTTATATAAAGAGGGAAAGCCAGGAGAGAGAGAGAAACAGAGATACGGAGGGAGAGAGAGAGCATAGAGAGAGAAAACCATGAGAGAGATGGGAGAGAAGAGAGACAGAGGGAGAGAGAGCATAGAGAGAGAAAACCATGAGAGAGAGAGAGACAGAGAGAGAGAGAGAGAGAGAGCACAGAGAGAGAAAACCATGAGAGAGATGGGAGAGGGAGAGAGACAGGGAGAGAGAGAGCACAGAGAGAGAAAACCATGAGAGAGATGGGAGAGAAGAGAGACAGGGAGAGAGAGAGCATAGAGAGAGAAAACCATGAGAGAGATGGGAGAGAGAGAGAGAGAGAGAAACAGAGAGAGAGACAGAGAGAGAGAGAGAAACAGAGAGATGAAGGGAGAGAGAGAGTACAGAGAGAGAAAACCATGAGAGAGAGAGAGAGAAACAGAGAGAGAGACAGAGAGAGAGAGAGAGAAACAGAGAGATGAAGGGAGAGAGAGAGCACAGAGAGAGAAAACCATGAGAGAGATGGGAGAGACAGAGAGTAGATAAAGAGTTAGAGAAGACAAACATAGAAGAGAAAGAAGCCACTCTGATTGTTAATTTCCTGTTTCCTGTTCTGGGTTCACAATGGCAATTCAACAATGTTCAGCTGGCTACCTCAGTAGAGTTTAGATCAGACTCAGACTCATTATCACAGTGTTTTTTACCTCAGTAGAGTTTAGACTCAGACTCATTATCACAGTGTTTTTATACCTCAGTAGAGTTTAGATCAGACTCATTATCACAGTGTTTTATACCTCAGTAGAGTTTAGACTCAGACTCATTATCACAGTGTTTTTATACCTCAGTAGAGTTTAGACTCAGACTCAGACTCATTATCACAGTGTTTTTTCAAGGCCCTCTACTATTTTCTATGTTTACCAATGACCTGCCACTGGCATTAAACAAAGCCTGTGGGTCCATGTATGCTGATGATTCAACCATATACCCATCAGCAACCACAGCTAATGGAGTCACTGAAACCCTTAACAAAGAGCTGAAGTCTGTTTTGGAATGGGTGGCCAGTAATAAACTGGTCCTGAACATCTCTAAAACTAAGAGCGTTTTATTTGGTACAAATCATTCCCTAAATTCTACATACCAGCTGAATCTGGTAATGAATGATGTGGCTGTTGAACAAGTTGAGGAGACTAAATTATCTTAGATTGTAAACTGTCGTGGTCAAAACATATATATTCAGTGGTTGTAAAGATGGGGAGAGGTCTGTCTGTAATAAAGAGATGCTCTCATTTTTTGACACCACACTCAGCAAGTTCTGCAGTCTCTAGTTTTGTCTAATCTTGATTATTGTCCAGTAGTGTGGTCCAGTGCTGCTAAGAAAGACCTAGTTAAGCTGCATCTGGCCCAGAACAGAGTGGCACGCCTTGCTCTTCATTGTAATCAGAGGGCTGATATAAATACTATACATGCCAGTCTCTCTTGGCTAAGAGTTGAGGAGAGACTGACTGCTTCATTTCTTCTTTTTATAAGAAACATCAATGTGTTGAAAATCCCATATTGTTTACATAGTGTACTTACACACAGCTCTAACACACACACTTACCCCACCAGACATGCCACCAGGGGTCTTTTCACAGTCCCCAAATCCAGAACAAATTCAAGAAAGCGTACAGTATTATATAGAGCCCTTATTGCATGAAACTTTCTTCCATCTCATATTGCTCAAATAAACAGCAAACCTGGTTTCAAAAAACAGATAAAGCAACACCTAGTGGCACAACGCCCCTCCCCTATTTGACCTAGACAGTTGGTGTGTATGTACTGATATCTAGGCTACGTGTGCCTTTACATTTGTTTTATATAGTCCTGTCTTTGAGCTGTTCTTGTCTATTGATGTTCTGTATTATGTCATGTTCCATGTTCTGTGTTTCATGTTGTGTGTTCTGTGTTGTGTGTTCTGTGTTCTGTGTTCTGTGTTTCATGTTGTGTGTTCTGTGTTCTGTGTTCTGTGTTTTGTGTTGTGTGTTGTGTGTTCTGTGTTCTGTGTTTCATGTTGTGTGTTCTGTGTTCTGTGTTTTGTGTTCTGTGTTCTGTGTTCTGTGTTCTGTGTTTCATGTTGTGTGTTCTGTGTTCTGTGTTTCATGTTGTGTGTTGTGTGTTCTGTGTTTCTGTGTTCTGTGTTTCATGTTCTGTGTTCTGTGTTCTGTGTTTCATGCTGTGTGTTGTGTGTTGTGTGTTCTGTGTGTTCTGTGTTCTGTGTTCTGTGTTCTGTGTTCTGTGTTTCATGTTGTGTGTTCTGTGTTCTGTGTTTCATGTTGTGTGTTCTGTGTTGTGTGTTTCATGTTCTGTGTTTCTGTGTTCTGTGTTCTGTGTTTCATGTTGTGTGTTCCATGTTCTGTGTTTCTGTGTTCTGTGTTTCATGTTGTGTGTTCTGTGTTCTGTGTTTCATGCTGTGTGTTGTGTGTTCTGTGTTCTGTGTTCTGTGTTCTGTTCTGTTCTGTGTTTCATGTTGTGTGTTCCATGTTCTGTGTTCTGTGTTTCATGTTGTGTGTTCTGTGTTCTGTGTTCTGTGTTCTGTGTTCTGTGTTCTGTGTTTCATGTTGTGTGTTCTGTGTTCTGTGTTCTGTGTTCTGTGTTCTGTGTTTCATGCTGTGTGTTGTGTGTTCTGTGTTCTGTGTTTCATGCTGTGTGTTGTGTGTTCTGTGTTCTGTGTGGATCCCAGGAAGAGTAGCTGCTGCTTTTGCAACAGCTACTGGGGATCCTAATAAAATCCCCAAATACCTCAGTAGAGTTTAGAGTCAGGCCCATCAACACACAGCACACACACACAGTTGCACAGGAACGCACGCACATGTACACCCACGAACGCAGGCACACACACACACACACACACACACTTTACGATACTGTCAAGAAGTCTTCTTTCATTTGAAATGTTGTTTCTTAAATCCTTTGTTGTTGTAATGAGTTCTTTACAGTCATGAGTTCTTTACAGTCATGAGTCCTTTACAGTCATGAGTTCTTTACAGTCATGAGTCCTTTACAGTCATGAGTTCTTTACAGTCATGAGTTCTTTACAGTCATGAGTCCTTTACAGTCATGAGGTCTTTACAGTCATGAGTTCTTTACAGTCATGAGTTCTTTACAGTCATGAGGTCTTTACAGTCATGAGTTCTTTACAGTCATGAGGTCTTTACAGTCATGAGTTCTTTACAGTCATGAGGTCTTTACAGTCATGAGGTCTTTACAGTCATGAGGTCTTTACAGTCATGAGTTCTTTACAGTCATGAGGTCTTTACAGTCATGAGTTCTTTACAGTCATGAGGTCTTTACAGTCATGAGGTCTTTACAGTCATGAGTTCTTTACAGTCATGAGGTCTTTACAGTCATGAGTTCTTTACAGTCATGAGGTCTTTACAGTCATGAGTTCTTTACAGTCATGAGGTCTTTACAGTCATGAGTTCTTTACAGTCATGAGTCCTTTACAGTCATGAGTTCTTTACAGTCATGAGTCCTTTACAGTCATGAGTTCTTTACAGTCATGAGGTCTTTACAGTCATGAGTTCTTTACAGTCATGAGTTCTTTACAGTCATGAGTTCTTTACAGTCATGAGTCCTTTACAGTCATGAGTTCTTTACAGTCATGAGTCCTTTACAGTCATGAGTTCTTTACAGTCATGAGTCCTTTACAGTCATGAGTTCTTTACAGTCATGAGTCCTTTACAGTCATGAGTTCTTTACAGTCATGAGTTCTTTACAGTCATGAGTTCTTTTCCCATTGTATTTTTAATAACTTGTAGAAAATACACGTTATGATACTGTCAAGAAGCATTATGACCATCCTGTGTCACTTCACTTGGGGTGGCGTTGGTAAATTCACTTGGGGTGGCGTTGGTAAATTCACTTGGGGTGGCGTTGGTAAATTCACTTGGGGTGGCGTTGGTAAATTCACTTGGGGTGGCGTTGGTAAATTCACTTGGGGTGGCGTTGGTAAATTCACTTGGGGTGGCGTTGGTAAATTCACTTGGGCTCTCTTACTGCGACTTCAGAGAACTCTCATTTGACTGTACCAGAGCGCCGAATAACTGATGAATTTACGAACGCTCAACACCCGTTGAATATGGCTGGTGTCAATAAACGTTGGGGGAAAAAAGGGGTATTTAAATTGTTGCCAGCAACACAGTTACAGTCACCAAACGCTCTGGATAACATGACAACAGCCTAACGAGCTCTGCTGGGGAGAGAAAATGGTCAGAGTGAGTTGTTCTCTCATTAGTGTCTGGAAGAAGATAGCACGCTAGCCAACGTTAGCCAGTTAGCTTGGGTGCTTGACTGCTGTTGTTAGGTCAGAACGGTCGTATCAGTCCTACTCTTCAGCCAGAGCGTCCAGACTTTACGAACAGATAATCTGACAACGCTCCGAATTGAGGAGCACTCAGAGAGCGCACTCTGGGCACACTCTGAGCACACTCTGAGCACACTCTGAGCACACTCTGAGCACACTCTTATCTGGTGTCATAACCAGCCATACAATAACTACTGTTGAAGGTTATGACACTCTTATGTAGGTGTCATAACCAGCCATACAATAACTACTGTTGTAGGTTATGTAGGTTATGACACTCTTATGTAGGCGTCATAAGCAGCCATACAATAACTACTGTTGTAGGTTATGTAGGTTTTTACACTCTTATGTAGGTGTCATAACCAGCCATACAATAACTACTGCTGTAGGTTATGACACTCTTATGTAGGTGTCATAACCAGCCATACAATAACTACTGTTGTAGGTTATGTAGGTTATGACACTCTTATGTAGGTGTCATAACCAGCCATACAATAACTACTGTTGTAGGTTAGGTTATGACACTCTTATGTAGGTGTCATAACCAGCCATACAATAACTACTGTTGTAGGTTATGTAGGTTATGACACTCTTATGTAGGTGTCATAACCAGCCATACAATAACTACTGTTGTAGGTTATGTAGGTTATGACACTCTTATGTAGGTGTCATAACCAGCCATACAATAACTACTGTTGTAGGTTATGTAGGTTATGACACTCTTATGTAGGTGGTCATAACCAGCCATAGATTCTCCCGCAGGTTTTTACGCAAACAAGAATGACATGACACCTTGAGTGGCAGGGTAGCCTAGTGGTTAGAGTGTTGGACTAGTAACCGAAAGGTTGCAAGTTCAAATCCCCGAGCTGACAAGGTACAAATTTGTAATTCTGCCCCTGAACAAGGCAGTTAACCCACTGTTCCTAGGCTGTCATTGAAAATAAGAATTTGTTCTTAACTGACTTGCCTAGTTAAATAAAGTAAAGAATTTTTATTTTTTTAAGAAATGAAGAGGGGGAGAGAGAGACGAAGAGGGGGAGAGGGGGAGAGAGAGAGAGAGAAAGACAGAGAGAGACGAAGGGGGGAAAGAGAAAGAGAGAATGAGAGAGAGACGAAGAGGGGGGGAGAGAGAGGAGAGAAAGACAGAGAGAGACGAAGAGGGGGAGAGAGAGAGAGAGAGAGACGAAGAGGGGGAGAGATAGGGGGGAGACTTTTCCAAGTTTTACTTTTGATAATTTACTACAAGGGTAAAAGTATGTTTACATTGTTGTTTTTTCTCCAATCTATATATTTCCCCATTGTTAGGTTGTTCTCTACACTACATACAGATGGGCAGCATGTATTTTAACTACTGAGTATTTTGTATACATGTATTTGAAATGTATTTAATGTATTGTATTTTAACTACTTCTGAGTATGTTGTATTGCACTGGTCTGAACAACACTCCAATATATTTTAGAACAGGATATTTTAGGAAGCTGTAATTTTTAATTTTCCAAATCATTTTTTATACCATTTCTTTAAAGCTGTTCACAACTTCGTGGCCCCCTTTCACCCTACATTGGTAACAAAAATCTGATGGCACTATGGTGTGATAAGAGCGGCTGCTACATTAACCAAATACGAAGGTGTATTTTAAAAATGAAGAATTGCAAAGCATGCTGAGTATTATTCTAATTAAGCCCCGCCCCAAAACTAAGGTGTAGGACACGTATCTGTAACCATTACTGAGAATGTTGTTGTTGTTTGTCCTACTACTTGCAAATATATTTTAAACTACAATACACATATATATTTTTTTGTTTGATACATTGATTTTATTTATTTAATTGCTCATCCCTGACTACACAAACCCGAACGAACACGTTAATATTTCACAGTCTGATTTTAAGATGATCCGTTGCCTTAGACAATGCAAGTGGAAGAGCTCCGGTATAATGGTCTTGATTGGCAGTGAACTAAGTGTGTGTCTAATTGGCACCAGGAGAGAGTTTGTCACGCGGGTAATCAGTCGTGATTCAGGAGGTACGGTACGGTAACACGACACTAGATCTGCAATCTATTTCATGTCGGAGGGGCGTGCATGTTTAAGGTGACCGCGTTTAAACTACTCAATGTAAAAGGTATACGGATGATTTTGCGGGACAATGTAGCCTACATGAATAAAATAACTAAATGTGGCAGTTGGCAAGAAAGCGAGGCCTGCGTTTTTCTTATAGAAAATGTTTTCTAAGAATCAATCATTCTTACTAAGAAATGTTATCTTTAGTAAGAAAACCTCTTATCTTCTGACGACTTTGTTTCTCTTGTTAATTAACAAACTTCAGAGAATGTATGGTTGCCGTAGAAACATTAAAACCACAGTAAAACAAGGCACTAGCCAGGATATCTTTAATTTCTACATTTTTTTGTAACTATAACAGCAGTGTTTATAGCGAGATATTGAAGCCACCTTAACCCAACACCTGGCGACTCCGTCAGTAGGTTCAGATCACTTGGCGTAATGACTAACTGTGTTATGGGTTGACTGTTGTTGTACCTTCAGTTTTTCGCTATAGAGTAGCAGCAACTAATGTGTATTTTCTCCCTCATATCTCCGGAACGTACTGGTCATGTTGTCTTTCCTCGAGACACGTCGATCTAACCTATTGTTCTCTCCTGTCTTATTTCCTCTCTCCATCTCCTCCTCTTTCCATCTCCTCCTCTTCATCCTCCTCTTTCCATCTCCTCCTCTTTCCATCTCCTCCTCTTTCCATCTCCTCCTCTTTCCATCTCCTCCTCTTTCCATCTCCTCCTCTTTCCATCTCCTCCTCTTTCCATCTCCTCCTCTTTCCATCTCCTCCTCTTTCCATCTCCTCCTCTTCATCCTCCTCTTTTTCCTCTGCTTTGCTTTTGTTGGTGGCTCCTGCAGTGACGGCACAGAAAAGCACATTGAGAGGTGAGTTGCTGGGTTGTCTCCTCCTCCGCTCTAGCTGTTCTGCTGTAGTTTCTCTATTATACCTTGTATACATTAGCTGTTCTAGAAGTCTTCTATACTAGTTACTATAGTTACTAATATACAATAGTTGTTCTACAAGTCTTCTATACTAGTTACTATAGTTACTAATATACATTAGCTGTTCTAGAAGTCTTCTATACTAGTTACTATAGTTACTAATATACAATAGTTGTTCTACAAGTCTTCTATACTAGTTACTATAGTTACTAATATACAATAGTTGTTCTACAAGTCTTCTATACTAGTTACTATAGTTACTAATATACAATAGTTGTTCTACAAGTCTTCTATACTAGTTACTATAGTTACTAATATACAATAGTTGTTCTACAAGTCTTCTATACTAGTTACTATAGTTACTAATATACAATAGTTGTTCTACAAGTCTTCTATACTAGTTACTATAGTTACTAATATACAATAGTTGTTCTACAAGTCTTCTATACTAGTTACTATAGTTACTAATATACAATAGTTGTTCTACAAGTCTTCTATACTAGTTACTATAGTTACTAATATACAATAGTTGTTCTACAAGTCTTCTATACTAGTTACTATAGTTACTAATATACAATAGTTGTTCTACAAGTCTTCTATACTAGTTACTATAGTTACTAATATACAATAGTTGTTCTACAAGTCTTCTATACTAGTTACTATAGTTACTAATATACAATAGTTGTTCTACAAGTCTTCTATACTAGTTACTATAGTTACTAATATACAATAGTTGTTCTACAAGTCTTCTATACTAGTTACTATAGTTACTAGTATACAATAGTTGTTCTACAAGTCTTCTATACTAGTTACTATAGCTACTAATATACAATAGTTGTTCTACAAGTCTTCTATACTAGTTACTATAGTTACTAATATACAATAGTTGTTCTACAAGTATTCTATACTAGTTACTATAGTTCCTAATATACGTTAGCTGTTCTAGAAGTCTTCTATACTAGTTACTGTAGTTCCTAATATATGTTAGCTGTTCTTACAAGTCTTCTATACTAGTTACTATAGTTCCTAATATACGTTAACTGTTCTAGAAGTCTTCTATACTAGTTACTATAGTTCCTAATATACGTTAACTGTTCTAGAAGTCTTCTATACTAGTTACTATAGTTCCTAATATACGTTAGCTGTTCTAGAAGTCTCCTATACTAGTTGTTAGTTGTATTTTTTGCCCTGCAGATGTTACGTTGTTAGTTATATTCTCTAGTCTGTGTTGTGAGTAGTCAGTGGTTATGTTGTTTTATCTGGGATTGTTGTTTTGTAGGTAGATGGCAATGCTGTTCTATTGATGTATTAGCATGTTGTATTATATTGTCACTAACGTAGGTGGTTGTATGCAAGTATATTCTCTCCTATGTGGGGTGAAACATTGGCTTTCTTGGAGAAATATCTGAGACACACACACACACACACACAAACAATGAGAGCGAGAGAGGGATAACCCACACATTGATGTAGTGCTGTTGCTAGAAAATGTTTTAATCTATAAAACAAAATATTTAATTAGGCAAGTCAGTTAAGAACAAATTCTTATTACAATGACTGCCTACCCCCTGGCCAAACCCTGGGACTCTCGATCACGGCCGTTCGTGATTACAGCCTGGAATCGAACCAGGGTCTGTAGGGACGCCACTAGCACTGAGATGCAGTGTCTTTAGACCGCTGTGCCACTCCGGAGCCTCCAATGGAGCCTGTATCAGTTCTCTGATCAGCATAAATCCAGACAGGCCTTTTCCTCCAATCAGAGAGGAGAACACACAAACAAACAAACAAACAAACAAACACAGTCGTTAAACAATTGAGTGAGTGGAGAGGACTTGTACTTGTCTCAGTGATCTACAGACTGTCTATTCTCCTATTAAGGAAGGAATGGATTTCCTATAGTGACGTATGAGAGTAATGATAGCAGGACCACGGTGTGTAAGTGGCGTGTGTGCAGTTTTGTGTGATTCCTAAAGCAGTGAGAAACAAGATGGTGACTATTTATAGCTCATTTGACGCTTTTGACAGATCTAACATGTGACATCACTAACAGGAAGGAGAGGCAGTCCGTAAATGAGCCTGAAGAAATTTCATATTAAATTAAAAATATATATATGTATGTATTTGTCACATGCGCCGAATACAACAGGTGTAGTAGACATTACAGTGAAATGCTGAATACAACAGGTGTAGTAGACCTTACAGTGAAATGCTGAATACAACAGGTGTAGGTAGACCTTACAGTGAAATGCTTACGCCCCTAACCAACAATGACCGCAGAGAGAAGACTATTTGACTTTTGTTTAACTAGGCAACTCAGTTAAGAACAAATTCTTATTTACAATGACAGCCTACCCGGGCCAAACACGGACAACGCTGGGCCAATTGCGTGCCGCCAAATGAGACTCCCAATCACAGCCGAATGTGCTACAGCCTGGATTTGATCCAAGAGACTGTAGTGATGCCTCTTGCACTGAGATGCAGTGCCTTAGACCACTGCGCCACTCGGGAGCCCAAATGTACTGGGCAGTATGCTCTACCCTCTGTAGTGCCTAGCGGTTGGAGGCCGGGCAGTTGCCATACCAGGCAGTGATATAACCAGTAGTTATATCTCTCGATGGTGCAGCTGTAAAACCTTTTGAGGATCTCAGGACCCATGCCAAACCTTTCCAGTCTCCTGAGGGGTAATATGTTTTGTCGTGCCCTCTTCACGACTGTCTTGGTGTGCTTGTTTGTTGGTGATGTGGACACCAAGGAACTTGAAGCTCTCAACCTGCTCCACTGCATCCCTGTCGATGAGAAGGGGGTTCGTGCTCGGTCCTCTTTTTCCTGTAGTCCACAATCATCTCCTTTGTCTTGATCACGTTGAGGGAGAGGTTGTTGTCCTGGCACCACACGGCCAGGTCTATGACCTCCTTCCTATAGGCTCTCGTTGTTGTCAGTGACAACAGTGTGTCATCAGTGACCCTGTTGTGTCATCTGCAAACTTAATGATGGTGTTGGAGTCATGCCTGACCATACAGTCATGTGTGAACAGGGAGTACAGGAGGGGACTGAGCACATACCTCTGAGGGGTCCCCTTGTTGAGGATCAGAGTGGCGGATGTGTTGTTACCTACCCTTACCACCTGGGGGGGCGGCCCGTCAGGAAGTTCAGGATCCAGTTGCAGAGGGGAGTGTTTAGTCCCAGAGTCCGTAGCTTAGTGATGAGCTTTGAGGGCATTGTGGTGTTGAACGCTGAGCTGTAGTCAGTGAACAGCATTCTCACATAGGTGTTCCTTTTGTCCAGGTGGGAAAGGGCAGTGTGGAGTGTAATAGAGATTGCATCATCTGTGGATCTGTTGGGACAGAATGCAAATTGCAGTGGGTCTATGGTTTCTGGGATAATGTTGTTGATGTGCGCCATGACCAGCCTTTCGAAGCACTTCATGGCTACAGATGTGAGTGTTATGGGTCGGTAGTCATTTAGGCAGGTTACCTTAGTGTTCTTGAGCACAGGGACTATGGTGGTCTGCTTGAAACATTTTGGTATTACAGACTCAGACAGAGAGAGGATGACAATGTCAGTGAAGAGAAGACACTTGCCAGTTGGTCAGCGCATGCTTGGAGTACACGTCCTGGTAATCCGTCTGTCCCTGCGGCCTTGTGAATGTTGACCTGTTTAAAGGTCTCACATCGGCTACGGTGAGCTTGATCACACAGTCTTTTGGAACAGCTGGTGCTCTCATGCATGTTTCAGTGTTATTTGCCTCGAAGCGAGCATAGAGGTATTTTAGCTCGTCTGGTAGGCTCGTGTATCTGGGCAGCTCGTGGCTGTGCTTCCCTTTGTATTCTGTAATAGTTTGAAAGCACTGCTACATCCGACGCGCGTCAGAGCCGGTGTAGTACGATTCGATCTTAGTCCTGCACTCTTTGCCTGTTTGATGGTTCGTCGGAAGGCATAGCGGGATTTCTTATAAGCTTCCGGGTTAGAGTCCCGCTCCTTGAAAGCGGCAGCTCTATCCTTTTTCTCAGTGTGGATGTTGCCTGTAATCCATGGCTTCTGGTTGGGGTATGTACGTACGTTCACTGTGGGGATGACGTCATCGTTGCACTTATTGATAAAGCCAGTGACTGATGTGATGTACTCCTCAATGCCATCGGAAGAATCCCGGAACATATTCCAGTCTGTGCTGCAAAACAGTCCTATAGTTTAGCATCTGCTTCATCTGACCACTTGTTTATTAACCAAGTCACTAGTGCTTCCTGCTTTAGTTGTTGCTTGTAAGCAGGAATTATGCTCAGATTTGCCAAAAGGAGGGCGAGGGAGAGCTTTGTACGCGTCTCTACGTGTGGAGTGTAAAGGTGGTCTAGAGTTTCTCTCCCCTCTGGTTGCACATTTAACATGCTGGTAGAAATGAGGTAAAACAGATTTAAGTTTCCCTGCATTGAAGTCCCCGGCCACTAGGAGCACCGCCTCTGGGTGAGCGTTTTCTTGTTTGCTTTTGGCCGTATACAGATCATTGAGTGCAGTCTTAATGTCAGCATCGTTTGTGGTGATAAACAGGCAGCTACGAAGAATATAGATGAAAACTGTCTTGGTAGATAGTGTGGTCTACAGTGTACAACCCCACACCTAGAGACTGCTATCAGTATCCTAGTATACCCCACACACCTGGAGACTGTTATCAGTATCCTAGTATTCCCCACACACCTGGAGACTGCTATCAGTATCCTAGTATACCCCACACACCTGGAGACTGTTATCAGCATCATAGTGTACCCCGCACACCTAGAGATTATCAGTATCCTAGTTTATGCTTCAAAATACACTTTACACTATTCGTAGGGCTGTTTGTATAGCTCCATGGCTAAGTGTTAAAGTCGGGGTGGAGATCCCCTTAACTCTTTGACGTGTTGGTGTTCTATCTAGCTGTACAAGTCTGTTTAATAATGCAATGCAATTAGTCTGGTAAATACACACCAAATAGACAAACAGAAGATCTGTCCCAAATGGCATCCTATTCTCTTTATAGTGCACTATTTTCAACTATTGTCCTGTAAGCCCCTTAATAGGGCCCTCAGGACTAACAGAGAATGTTTCTCAAATGGCACCCTGTTCCCTATATAGTGCACTACTTTAGACAAGAGCTACAGCATATATACTTATTATATAAGTGCACTATATAGGGAATAGTGTGCCATAGGGTTCTGGTATAAAGAAGTGCACTATATAGGGAATAGGGTGCCATAGGGTTCTGGACTAAAGAAGTGCACTATATAGGGAATAGGGTGCCATAGGGTTCTGGTCTAAAGTAGTGCACTATATAGGGAATAGGGTGCCATAGGACTCTGGTCTAAAGTAGTGCACTATATAGGGAATAGGGTTCCATAGGGCTCTGGTCTAAAGTAGTGCACTATATAGGGAATAGGGTACCATAGGGCTCTGGTCTAAAGTAGTGCACTATATAGGGAACAGGGTTTAATTTTTTTGTATAATGATTTTATTGTATCAGGATCCTCATTAGTGAGACATTAGTGTTACTAATCGTACAGGGGTCTGACACATAATGAAGAATACCTTACAGACAATTTACATACATTTAAAAACATTCACATGTAGTGTCAATCAGTTACAGATACATATCAGTACATACGCACAACATATCAGTACATACGCACAACATATCAGTACATACGCACAACATATCAGTACATACACACAACATATCAGTACATACGCACAACATATCAGTACATACACACAACATATCAGTACAACATATCAGTACATACGCACAACATATCAGTACATACGCACAACATATCAGTACATACGCACAACATATCAGTACATACGCACAACATATCAGTACATACACACAACATATCAGTACATACACACAACATATCAGTACATACACAGTACAACATATCAGTATCACAACATATCAGTACAACATATCAGCACATACGCACAACATATCAGTACATACGCACAACATATCAGTACATACGCACAACATATCAGTACATACGCACAACATATCAGTACATACGCACAACATATCAGTACATACGCACAACATATCAGTACATACGCACAACATATCAGTACAACATATCAGTACATACACACAACATATCAGAACAACATATCAGTACATACGCACAACATATCAGTACATACGCACAACATATCAGTACATACGCACAACATATCAGTACAACATATCAGTACATACACACAACATACCAGTACAACATATCAGTACATACACACAACATATCGGTACAACATATCAGTACATACACACAACATATCAGTACATACGCACAACATATCAGTACATACGCACAACATATCAGTACATACACACAACATATCAGTACAACATATCAGTACATACGTACAACATATCAGTACATACGTACAACATATCAGTACATACGTACAACATATCAGTACATACGCACAACATATCAGTACATACAGCACAACATATCAGTACATACACACAACATATCAGTACATACGCACAACATATCAGTACATACACGCAACATATCAGTACAACATATCAGTACATACGCACAACATATATCAGTACAACACATATCAGCACAACATATCAGTACATACGCACAACATATCAGTACGCACAACATATCAGTACATACGCACAACATATCAGTACATACGCACAAGTACAACATATCAGTACATATCAGTACATACGCACAACATATCAGTACATACACACAACATATCAGTACATACACACATATCAGTACATACAACATATCACACAACATATCAGTACATCACATATCATACAACATACGTACATACAGTACACAGCATATATCAGTACAACATATCAATACATACGCACAACATATCAGTACATACACACAACATATCAGTACAACATATCAGTACAACATATCAGTACATACACACAACATGTCAGTACATACACACATGTCAGTACATACACACTTGTCAGTACATACACACAACATATCAGTACATACACACATATCAGTACAACGTATCAGTACATACACACAACATACCAGTACAACATATCAGTACATACACACAACATATCGGTACAACATATCAGTACATACACACAACATATCAGTACATACGCACAACATATCAGTACATACGCACAACATATCAGTACATACACACAACATATCAGTACACATACATATCAGTACATATCAGTACAACATATCAGTACATACGTACAACATATCAGTACATACGCACAACATATCAGTACATACGCACAACATATCAGTACATACACACAACATATCAGTACATACGCACAACATATCACATACAACATATCAGTACATACACACAACATATCAGTACAACATATCAGTACATACATACACAACATATCAGTACATACGCACAACATATCAGTACATACGCACAACATATCAGTACATACACACAACATATCAGTACATACACACAACATATCAGTATCACAACATATCAGTACATACACACAACATATCAGTACATACATCAGTACACATATCAGTACATACAGCACAACATATCAGTACATACGCACAACATATCAGTACATACAGTACATACACAACATATCAGTACAACATATCAGTACATACACACAACATATCAGTACAACATATCAGTACATACGCACAACATATCAGTACATACGCACAACATATCAGTACATACACACAACATATCAGTACAACATATCAGTACATACACACCACATATCAGTACATACACACCACATATCAGTACATACACACCACATATCAGTACATACACACAACATATCAGTACATACGCACAACATATCAGTACATACGCACAACATATCAGTACATACACGCAACATATCAGTACAACATATCAGTACATACGCACAACATATCAGTACAACATATCAGTACAACATATCAGTACATACACACAACATATCAGTATATACACGCAACATATCAGTACATACACACAACATATCGGTACATACACACAACATGTCAGTACAACATATCAGTACATACACACAACATATCAGTACATACGCACAACATATCAGTACAACATACCAGTACAACATATCAGTACATACACACGTCAGTACATACACACAACATGTCAGTACATACACACAACATGTCAGTACAACATATCAGTACATACACACAGCATATCAGTACATACGCACAACATATCAGTACATATGCACAACATATCAGTACAACATATCAGTACAACATATCAGTACATACACACAACATATCAGTACAACATATCAGTACAACATATCAGTACATACACAGAACATGTCAGTACATACACACATGTCAGTACATACACACAACATATCAGTACATATACACATACACAACATATCAGTACATACACACAGTACATATCAGTACAACATATCAGTACATACACACAACATATCAGTACATACACACAACATCAGTCAGTACAACATATCAGTACATACACACAACATATCAGTACATACACACAACATATCAGTACAACATATCAGTACATATGCACAACATATCAGTACAACATATCAGTACAACATATCAGTACATACGCACAACATATCAGTACATACACACAACATATCAGTACAACATATCAGTACAACATATCAGTACATACACAGAACATGTCAGTACATACACACATGTCAGTACATACACACTTGTCAGTACATACACACAACATATCAGTACATACACACATGTCAGTACATACACACGACATGTCAGTACAACATATCAGTACAACATATCAGTACATACGCACAACATATCAGTACATACGCACAACATATCAGTACATACGCACAACATATCAGTACATACGCACAACATATCAGTACAACATATCAGTACATACGCACAACATATCAGTACAACATATCAGTACAACATATACGCACAACATATCAGTACATACACACAACATATCAGTACAACATATCAGTACAACATATCAGTACATACACACGTCAGTACATACACACAACATGTCAGTACAACATATCAGTACAACATATCAGTACATACACTCAACATGTCAGTACATACACACAACATGTCAGTACATACACACAACATGTCAGTACATACACACATGTCAGTACATACACACATGTCAGTACATACACACAACATGTCAGTACAACATATCAGTACAACATATCAGTACATATGCACAACATATCAGTACATATGCACAACATATCAGTACATATGCACAACATATCAGTACATACGCACAACATATCAGTATATACGCACAACATATCAGTACATACGCACAACATATCAGTACAACATATCAGTACATACGCACAACATATCAGTACATACACAACATATCAATACATACACAACATGGGGACACATTATAACAGGACCATTCAACTATTTCTGCTTCCAATAGATATTGACCCCTCCGTCAGTGGAGGATACCTGGTTACTCTTTAAAAGTGCTTTCCTCACCATCTTAAATAAGCATGCCCCATTCAAAAAATGTAGGACCAGGAACAGATATAGCCCTTGGTTCACTCCAGACCTGACTGCCCTTGACCAGCACAAAAACATCCTGTGGCGTACTGCATTAGCATCGAATAGCCCCCGCAATATGCAACTTTTCACGGAAGTTAGGAACCAATACACACAGGCAGTTAGGAAAGCAAAGGCTAGCTTTTTCAAACAGAAATGTGCATCCAGTAGCACAAACTCCAAAAAGTTCTGGGACACTGTAAAGTCCACGGAGAATAAGAGCACCTCCTCCCAGCTGCCCACTGCACTGTGGCTAGGAAACACTGTCCTATAATTTCAATAAGCATTTTTCTACGGCTGGCCATGCTTTCCACCTGGCTACCCCTACCCCGGTCAACAGCTCTGCACCCCCACAGCAACTTGCCCAAGCCTCCCCCATTTCTCCTATACCGAAATCCAGATAGCTGATGTTCTGAAAGAGCTGCAAAATCTGGACCCCTACAAATCAGCTGGGCTAGACAATCTGGACCCTCTCTTTCTAAAATTATCCGCCGCAATTGTTGCAACCCTTATTACTAGCCTGTTCAACCTCTCTTTTGTATCGTCTGAGATCCCCAAACGTTAGAAAGCTGCTGCGGTCGTCCCCCTCTTCAAAGGGGGAGACAATCTAGACCCAAACTGCGGCAGACCTATATCTATCCTACCCTGCTTTTCTAAGGTCTTCGATAGCCAAGTTAACAAACAGATCACTGACCATTTCAAATCCCACCGTACCTTCTCCGCTAAGCAATCTGGTTTCTGAGCTGGTCATGGGTGCACCTCAGCCACGCTCAAGGTCCTAAACGATATCATAACTGCCATCGACAAAAGACAATACTGTGCAGCTGTATTCATCAACCTGGCCAAGGCTTTCGACTCTGTCAATCACCACATTCTTATCGGCAAACTCAACAGCCTTGGTTTCTCAAATGACTGCCTCGCCTGGTTCACCAATTCCTTCTCAGACAGAGTTCAGTGTGTCAAATCGGAGGGCCTGTAGTCTGAACCTCTGGCAGTCTCTATGGGGGTGCCACAGGGTTCAATTGCCGGGCACGCACTTTTCTCTGTATACATCAATGATGTCGCTCTTGCTGCTGGTGATTCTCTAATCCACCTCAACGCAGACGACACCATTCTGTGTACTTCTGGCCCTTCTTTGGACACTGTGTTAACTAACCTCCAGACGAGCCTAAATGCCATACAACTCTCCTTTCATGGCCTCCAACTGCTCTTAAATTCAAGTAAAACTAAATGCATGCTCTTCAACCGATTGCTGCCCGCACCTTCCCACCCGCCTAGCATCACTACCCTTGACGGTTCTGACTTAGAATATGTGGACAACTACAAATACCTAGGTGTCTGGTTAGACTTTAAACTCTCCTTCCAGACTCATATTAAGTGTATCCAATCCAAAGTTAAATCTAGAATCGGCTTCCTATTTCACAACAAAGCTTCCTTCACTCATGCTGCCAAACATACCCTCGTAAAACTGACCTTCCTACCGATCCTCGACTTCAGCGATGTCATCTACAAAATAGCTTCCAATACTCTACTCAGCATACTGGATGCAGTTTATCACAGTGCCATCTGTTTCATCACCAAAGCCCCATATTTCTACCCACCACTGCGACCTGTATGCTCTCGTTTGCTGGCCCTCGCTTCATATTCGTCGCCAAACCCACTGGCTCCAGGTCATTTATAAGTCTATGCTAGGTAAAGCCCCGCCTTATCTCAGCTCACTGGTCACCATAGCAGCACCCACCCGTAGCACGCGCTCCAGCAGGTATATCTCACTGTTCATCCCCAAAGCCAACTCCTCCTTTTGGCCGCCTCTCTTTCCAGTTCTCTACTGCAAATGACTCGAACGAACTACAAAAATCACTGAAGCTGGAGACTCCTATCTCCCTCACTAACTTTAAGCACCAGCTGTCAGAGCAGCTTACAGATCAATGCACCTGTACGTAGCCCATCTGCAAATAGCCCATCCAACTACCTCATCCCCATATTGTTATTTATTTTATTGATATATTTTTTTGCTCCTTTGCACCCCAGTATCTCTACTTGCACATTCATCTTCTGCACATCTATCACTCCAATGTTTATTTGCTAAATTGTAATTATTTCATCACTATGGCCCATTTTATTGCCTTACCTCCCTAATCATACTTCATTTTCACACAATTTATATAGATATTTCTATTCTGTTATTGACTGTAAGCATCCTAAGTATTTAATATTTTTTGTGGTCCACTGAAATGATTGCTGTAGATCATCGTTGTTTTTTTGCTTTTTTCCTATTGCCATTATTTCTGATTTTTCAACATTCATTTCAATATCGTGAGATTTTAAAGTATTCGTCAGTGTAAAGACGACAGCATAAAGACGACAGCATAAAGACGACAGCATACCATGACAGCGTACAGATGACAGCGTAAAGACGACAGCATAAAGACATACCCAGAAGGCAATGACATCCCCGCTGCCCAGACCCACCTTCTCACGCCCTCGTCTCCAGCACCCACGTCACTCTGCACCATTTTTTTTCTCTCCACCTGTCAGACAGGACTAGAGGAGCTCCACAGCCTAGTTTGAGGAGAGGAATACTCTACCACCTGTCAGACAGGACCAGAGGAGCTCCACAGCCTAGTTTGAGGAGAGGAATAGTCTACCACCTGTCAGACAGGACCAGAGGAGCTCCAGAGCCTAGTTTAAGGAGAGGAATAGTCTACCACCTGTTAGACAGGACCAGAGGAGCTCCACAGCCTAGTTTGAGGAGAGGAATAGTCTACCACCTGTCAGACAGGACCAGAGGAGCTCCACAGCCTAGTTTGAGGAGAGAGATAATAGATTAGTAGATGAATCTAGATAATAGATTAGTAATCTAGATAATAGATTAGTAGATGAATCTAGATAATAGATTAGTAATCTAGATAATAGATTAGTAGATTAATCTAGATAATAGATTAGTAATCTAGATAATAGATTAGTAGATTAGTCTAGATAATAGATTAGTAATCTAGATAATAGATTAGTAGATTAATCTAGATAATAGATTAGTAATCTAGATAATAGATTAGTAGATTAATCTAGATAATAGATTAGTAATCTAGATAATAGATTACTAGATTAATCTAGATAATAGATTAGTAATCTAGATTAATCTAGATAATAGATTAGTAATCTAGATAATATATTACTAGATTAATCTAGATAATAGATTAGTAATCTAGATAATAGATTAGTAATCTAGATAATAGATTACTAGATTAATCTAGATAATAGATTAGTAATCTAGATAATAGATTACTAGATTAATCTAGATAATAGATTAGTAATCTAGATAATAGATTAGTAATCTAGATAATTGATTAGTAATCTAGATAATTGATTAGTAATCTAGATAATAGATTACTAGATTAATCTAGATAATAGATTAGTAATCTAGATAATAGATTACTAGATTAATCTAGATAATAGATTAGTAATCTAGATAATAGATTACTAGATTAATCTAGATAATAGATTAGTAATCTAGATAATAGATTAGTAATCTAGATAATAGATTACTAGATTAATCTAGATAATAGATTAGTAATCTAGATAATAGATTACTAGATTAATCTAGATAATAGATTAGTAATCTAGATTACTCTGTAAATCCAAAAGATTTCAAATATACATTTTGTGATATGAAACAGTTAAGTTGCATGAATTTGAAAATATCTACATTGGGTCAGTCCAAAATGGCTTTTTTCCCCTTAACCACTTAATTTAGGGTTTCTATTCCTTTAGTTCTCCATGTGTAGCAATTTATCAGTCAGTTTTTTTAGGGGAGGCATTTTTGGTTCTTGTAGAATCCGTCTTATTATCTTCCATATTAGCATAGTGTTCTCAACTATGAAGTTGAAAATGTTCTTAGCTGTATCTTTGGAAAATAAACAAGAGAAAAGATTCTCGGGGTGAGCAGGCACATCTTCAATATGTACCCATTGTTCCTCGTTAGTGCGTTTTTAATAATATATCACAAGTAAAAGCCTTGAGTGGCGTGGAGTTGATACTGGAATATTATAGCCACCCCCAACTTATTCTATGAGTTTTATAAAGTTTATTATTTTAATAAAGAATGTCTTCAGTGAAGTAATTGGAATAAAACCTTTGGCAGCCGTTTCTGAAGAGGTGTATTCTGGGAAGATTATTCCATTTCATTTGATCTGCTTTCATATTGTTGAGTAATGGAATAAAGTTGTGTGTGTGTGTGTATATATATATATATATATATATA
This sequence comes from Oncorhynchus tshawytscha, assembly GCF_018296145.1. Lineage (NCBI taxonomy): Eukaryota > Metazoa > Chordata > Actinopteri > Salmoniformes > Salmonidae > Oncorhynchus > Oncorhynchus tshawytscha. Next base: position 47,806,649 of record NC_056461.1, on the reverse strand, counting down.
TATATATATATAAAATGATCTTTATATATATATACATACATATAGATTATCTTTATATATATATATGTGTGTATGTATGTTTGTGTGTTGTTTGTAGTAACTTATTAAGCATCCTAAGTATTTAATAGTTTTTGTGGTCCACTTAAATGATTGCTGTAGATCATCGTTGTTTTTTTAGTTTTTCCTATTGCCATTATTTCAGATTTTTCAACATTCATTTTTATATCCTGAGATTTTAAAGTATTCGTCAGTGTAAACAGGGGAGGGGGGGGCGATTTCATAAGATAATGTATTATGTGTGTGTATTTTTTCATTCTGATATTTAAATAAACATTTTATTAAATGTATTATTTCAGCTGGAAAGTTGAAAGCTTCCCGTTATTTTAATAGAGAAGGCCACATAAGACCGTCTCAAGGCTTTGTTCATCATCAGACCTTATTGATAAATCTATAACTTGTTTTGTAGCGTATTGTATTAAACTAAAACATGTTATTGTATTTGTTTGTAAGTGTCTATTTTTAATAATAAACCCCATTTGGTAAGTCTGGTAAGACTTTTACCAATCTTTTGCTAGTTATTATTTTATTATCACAGTTTAGTAAACTTATGGGTCTGTACTCAGCAATGTACTCTCCAGGTTTCCCTGGTTTTAATATCAAGTATGAAGTCCATATGAAGTACAGTACTCCATTGAGTGACGTGTGTGTGTTGTCATTGGTGTAAATAGGGGTGCTACTTTATCCCAAAATGTTCAATAGAATTCTATGGGAAAGCCGTCCATTCATGGTGTTTTTTTCCGCACAGATGTTTTAACACGGTCTAATATTTATTGTCTCTTTCTAGTTATTCTTCTTTGGTGATCTCTGTTTCTAGTGTTTCTTCTTCTTTGGTGATCTCTGTTTCTAGTGATTCTTCTTCTTTGGTGATCTCTGTTTCTAGTGTTTCTTCTTCTTTGGTGATCTCTGTTTCTAGTGATTCTTCTTCTTTGGTGATCTCTGTTTCTAGTGATTCTTCTTCTTTGGTGATCTCTGTTTCTAGTGATTCTTCTTCTTTGGTCATCTCTCTCTGATTTTGTGATCTCTGTTTCTAGTGTTTCTTCTTTGGTGATCTCTGTTTCTAGTGTTTCTTCTTCTTTGGTGATCTCTGTTTCTAGTGATTCTTCTTCTTTGGTCATCTCTGTTTCTAGTGATTCTTCTTCTTTGGTCATCTCTGTTTCTAGTGATTCTTCTTCTTTGGTCATCTCTGTTTCTAGTGATTCTTCTTCTTTGGTGATCTCTGTTTCTAGTGATTCTTCTTCTTTGGTCATCTCTGTTTCTAGTGATTCTTCTTCTTTGGTGATCTCTGTTTCTAGTGATTCTTCTTCTTTGGTGATCTCTGTTTCTAGTGATTCTTCTTCTTTGGTGATCTCTGTTTCTAGTGATTCTTCTTCTTTGGTGATCTCTGTTTCTAGTGATTATTTTTGGTCAGCTGATAATTGATTCAGAGTTGTTGAGTCGAAGAGGGTCAGTCCAACTGAAGTTTTATTCTGATTTCTACAAATTTTCATATTTAATCCTGATTTATATACATTTTCGTAGAAGCTTTTAAAATCGTAATTAATCGCGTTGCTGTTTCTAATTAACGTATTTGTATCTTTATCTCCTTTAAATTATAATTGGTTTGGCGTGTACTTGGGCTGCGAGATGTTTACCAGGTTTATTTGCCTTTAAGCAGTATGTTTATTTGAGTTCAACCTGTAGTTGTTGGCTTTCTTCAAATGTTAAAGACATTTTATTTTATTCTTTACTCTGTAAAGTTGCTTTATGGTCTTTTTCTAAGATAGTGATATATTTATTTCTAACTTTTACAGAGTATGAGATTATCATTCCACTAACGCCTTAAAGGCATCACAAACTATATCAGGGTCGGCTTTTCTCTGTCCTCTATGTCTACATTTGTAAAAGTAAAGGTTTGTATTTTTTCATTTAAGTTTTTCACAAATTTCGGGTCTTGATGATGCCCTCTGTTTATTCTCCATATTCTGTCGCTAAGAGTACTTTCTGTTGGTGTAATTAAGCATAATAATCAAATAAAATTTTATTTGTCACTTACACATGGTTAGCAGATGTTAATGCGAGTGTAGCGAAGTGCTTGTGCTTCTAGTTCCGACCATGCAGTAATATCTAACAAGTAATCTAACAATTTCACAACAACTACCTTATACACACAAGTGTAAAGGAATGAATAAGAATATGTACATAAAAATATATAGATGAGCGATGGCCAAACGGCATAGACAACATGCAGTAGATGGTATAGATTACAGTATATACATATGAGATGAGTAATGCAGGGTATGTAAACATTATATAAAGTGGCATTGTTTAAAATGACTAGTGATATATTTACTACATCCAATTTTTTATTGTTAAGTGGCTAGAGATTTGAGTCAATATGTTGGCAGCAGCCACTCAATGTTAGTGATGGCTGTTTAACAGTCTGATGGCCTTGAGATAGAAGCTGTTTTTCAGTCTCTCGGTCCCTGCTTTGATGCACCTGTACTGACCTCACCTTCTAGAGGATAGCGGGGTGAACAGGCAGTGGCTCGGGTGGTTGTTGTCCTTGATGATCTTTATGGCCTTCCTGTGACATCGGGTGGTGTAGGTGTCCTGGAGGGCAGGTAGTTTGCCCCCGGTGATAAGTTGTGCAGACCTCACTATCCTCTGGAGAGCCTTACGGTTGTGGGCGGAGCAGTTACCGTACCAGGCGGTGATACAGCCCGACAGGATGCTCTCGTTTTGTGCATCTGTAAAAGTTTGTGAGTGCTTTTGGTGACAAGCCGAATTGGGGGGCAGTGTTGAGTAGCTTGGATAAAAAGGTGCCCAGAGTAAACTGCCTGCTACTCAGGCCTAAAATCTAGAATATGCATATAATTAGTAGATTTGGATAGAAAACACTCTGGAGTTTCTGAAACTGTTTGAATGATGTCTGTGAGTATAACAGAACTCATATGGCAGGCAAAAACCTGTGAAACAATCTAACTAGGAAGTGGGAAATCTGAGGATTGTAGTTTTTCAAAGTCATTGCCTATCGAATAAACAGTGTCTATGGGGTCATATTGCACTTCCTACGGCTTCCACTAGATGTCAACAGTCTTTAGAATGTTGTTTGATGCTTCTACTGTGAAGGAGGGGGGAATGAGAGCTGTTTGAGTCAGGGGTCTGGCAGAGTGCCATGAGCTCAGTCTCATGCGCTCCCGAGAGAGCGACCTGCATTCCATTGCATTTCTACAGACAAAGGAATTCTCCGGTTGAAACATTATTGAAGATTTATGATAAAAACATCCTAAAGATTGATTCTATACTTCGTTTGACATGTTTCTACGAACTGTAATATGACTTTTCATCTGAACTTTCGCCTGGACTTGCCCGCGCCTCGTGAGTTTGGATTGTGTGCTAAACGCACGAACAAAAAGGAGGTATTTGGACATAAATGATGGACTTTATCAAACAAAAAAAAACATTTATTGTGGAACTGGGATTCCTGGGAGATTCAGCTTGGAGGAAAGGAGGAAGTTGATTAAAAAAAAGTTTGGGCCAATTGAGAGCTGGCATATAAACACTTGAAGCAAATCAATGACATTTTCAGATCCACCAAAACCACACAGCAGAAGCACTCTGACTCACACACGAACACATGCACATACACACACAAATGCATCACCCCTCTCGGTGTCCTTCTCGACTGGAGTATGGAGTTTGCTAATGTGAAGTGATGTTTTATTATTTTTGAGAAGGCAGCGCTAAAAGTAATCCTGTGGTTTATGAAGCCCTCTATATACGGCTCTGCTGAGACACACACACACACACACACACACTGCTGTGACAGGTTGTATGTCCTTCACGTCCAGGTTGTATAATTTCATAACTGCTGTTTTCCACAGTGTTACACATCACTTCTCTCGTCTGTGGAGGGGGTGGGGGATGGAGAGAGGGATGGAGGGGTGGAGAGGAGGCTGAAGAGAGAGATGGAAGGGTGGAGAGAGGGATGGGGAGATGGAGAGAGGGATGGAGGGTTGGAGAGGAGGCTGAAGAGAGAGATGGAAGGGTGTAGAGAGGTATGGGGAGATGGAGAGAGGGATGGATAAAGTGATGACAGGTTGAAGGAGTAGAGAGGGGAGAAGGGGATGAAGTATTTATGAGGGCCAGACATACCAGAGTAGTAAATGTCTGTCCTTGGCAACAAGACACTGAGTAGGGACTGAGATCTTTGTTACTCTATCCTACCATTTCCTGCTGATACAGTGTTTTCACATTCCTTCTGCATCCTGTGAGAACCTAGAACCCTGGCAACATTCTAGAGAAGCTAGAACCCTGGCAACATTCTAGAGAAGCTAGAACGCTGGCAACATTCTAGAGAAGCTAGAACACTGGCAACATTCTAGAGAAGCTACAACCCTGGCAACATTCTAGAGAAGCTAGAACCCTGGCAACATTCTAGAGAAGCTAGAACCCTGGTAACATTCTTCTTTATCTTACCTTTATTTAACTAGGCAAGTCAGTTAAGAACAAATTCTTATTTTCAATGACGGCCTAGGAACAGTGGGTTAACTGCCTGTTCAGGGGCAGAACGACAGATTTGTACCTTGTCAGCTTGCAACCTTCCGGTTACTAGTCCAACGCTCTAACCACTAGGCTACCCTGCCGCCCCGGTTCTAGAGAACCTAGAACCCTGGAAACATTCTAGAGAACCTTGGTAACATTCTAGTGAACCTCGGGCCCTGGCAACATTCTACAGAACCTAGGACCTGGTAACATTCTAGAGAACCTAGAACACTGACAGCGTTCTACAGATCCTAGAACCCTGGTAACATCCTATACAACTTAGGACACTGGTAACTTTCTAGAGAACCTAAAAACCTGGTAACATTCTAGAGAAACTAGGACCCTGGTAACATTCTGGGGAGAACCTAGAACCCTGATAACATTCTAGAGCTCGCAGATACAGTGCGGGTATAGGCTACGTGATGAAATTATTATGGACAAATAGCACAATTATTTGTATTTGTCAAACGGCAGCCAAACATCGAAGATCATGTCATCAGAATAAGACCCTGGATATTTATTGGAAAGGAGCATCAAGCTCATCACCGTGACCTTTCACCCCCCTGTGAAGTTCATCATAACTTGTTTAATTTGTAACCTAATAAACTGCATGGATTTCATAGTGGGAGGACCACACACCCCATCATCGCATGACTCCAAGTTTACTTCAATATGATGCTTATTATTTGTGCATAAAATTGTTTTCCACCAACATTTCTCGCATAATAAATTTTACAGTCACAAAAAGATCCCACCTTGTCTAGCATATTTTGTTTCGTTGACATTTGGTAAGTTTACGGACTCATTTTCTGTTTCCATCAGGCCTGTCGTGACATTTTTTTTATCTGATAAGTACTTTACGCGCATGAAAAATGTGGATGGAAACCAGGTTAGTGCTGCAGTCCCCCCCCAATAGCAAGCTTGGTAATAGCAGGCAATGCAATCCAAGCCCTGGGCGGCAGGCCAAATGCCCCTAGCTGCTGATGGCAGAACAGTCGTTAACGGAACAGCTTGTTTTGAGCAATATATTTTTGAAAGAGTAAAATGTACACGAATGAACCACACTTTTATAGAAATTTAACATAATCCTTGAATTGTATAATATACAGTACCAGTCAAAAGTTTGGATACCTACTCATTCAAGGGTTTTTCTTTATTTTTTACTATTTCCTACATTGTAGAATAATAGTGAAGACATCAACTCTATGAAATAACACATATGGAATCATGTAGTAACCAAAAAAGTGTTAAACAAATCAAAATATATTTATATTTAAGATTCTTCGAAGTAGCCACCCTTTGCTTTAAAGACAGCTTTGCACACTCTTGGTATTCTCTCAACCAGCTTAACCTGGAATGCTTTTCCAACAGTCTTGAAGGAGTTCGCACATAAGCTGAGCACTTGTTGGCTGCTTTTACTTCACTCAGAGGTCCAAGTCATCCCAAACCATCTCAATTGGGTTGAGGTCAGGTGATTGTGGAGGCCAGGTCATCTGATGCAGCACTCCATCACTCTCCTTCTTGGTCAAATAGCCCTTTACACAGCCTGGAGGTGTTGGGTCATTGTCCTGTTGAAAAACAAATGATAGTCCCCTAAGCACAATACTGTAGAACCCTGGTAACATTCTAAAGAACCTAGGACCCTGACAGCATGCTAGAGAATGTAGCAGCCTGGTAACATTCTAGAGAACATAGGACCCTGGTAGCATGCTAGAGAACCTAGAACCCTGGGAACATCCTGCCGAACCTAGAACGTTGACTGATTTCTACAGAACCTAGAACCCTGGCAACATTCTAGAGAACCTAGGACCCCACTAACATTCTAGAGAATATATGACCCTGGTAACATTGTATGGAGAACCTAGAAACATGACAGCAATCTAGATAACCTAGAACCTTGCTAACATTCTAGAGTATTCTATAGAGAACCTAGAACCCTGACAGGATTCTTGAGAACTTTGAACCCAGATACAATTCTAGAGAACTTAGAACCATGTTAACATTCTAGATAACCTAGCACCCTGGTAACATTATAAAGATAACTTAGGACCTTGGTAACATTCTAGACACCTTAGGGCCCTGACAGCATTCTACAGAACCTAGAACCCTGGTAACATCCTATAGAACCTAGAACCCTGGTAACATCCTATAGAACCTAGAACCCTGGCAACATTATAGAGAACCTAGGACCCTGGTTACATTATAGAGAACCTAGAAGGCTCCTGACATTCAAGAAAACCTAGAACCCTGACCTTGGTCTAGATAACCTAGAATCCTCATAACATCCTAGAGCACCTAGAACCCTGGTAACATTCTAAAGAGAACCTAGGACCATGGCAACATTCTAGAGAACCTAGAACCCTGGTAACATCCTGGAGAACCTAGGACGCTGACAGCATTCTAGAGAACCTAGAACCCTGGCAGCATTCTAGTGAATCTAGCACTCTGGTAACAATCCAGAGAATCTTGGACCCTGACAGCATTCTAGAGAACCTTGAACCTGACAGAATTCTAGAGAACCTTGCAGCCTGTTAACATTCTAGAGAACCTAGGACCCTGGTACCATTCTAGTGAACCTAGATCCCCGGTAACACCCTAGAGAACCCAGAACCTTGACTGCATTCTACAGAACCTAGGACCCTGGTATCATTCTAAAGAAACTAGAACCCTGGTATAAATCTAGAGAACCTTGGGCCCTGACAGAATTATACAGAACCTAGAACCTTGGGAACATCCTGGAGAACCTAGAACACTGACAGCATTCTAAATAATCTAGCACCCTGGTAACATTCTGGAGAACCTAGGACCTTGATAGTATTCTAGAGAGAACATAGAATCCTGACAGGATTATTGAGAAGTTTGAACCCTGGTAATATTCTACATAACCTAGCAACCTGGTAACATTCTAGAGAACCTAGGACCCTGGCACAATTTCAGATAACCTAGCAGCCTGGTAACATTCTAGAGAACCTAGAACCCTGACAGCATTCTAGAGAACCTAGATCCCTGGTAACATCCTAGAGAACATAGAATCCTGGCAGCATTCTAATAAACCTAGAACTTGTGTAACATTCTAGAAAACCTAGCACCCTGGTAATCTTCTAGAGAACATAGAACTGTGACAGCATACTACAGAACCTAGGACCCTGCTAACAATATATAGAGAGAGCATAGAACCCTGTCAACATTCTAGCTAGAGAACATAGAACCATGGTAACATTCTACAGACAAACTGTAGAACCCTGGCAACATTTGAGAAAATCTAGAACCCTGGTTACATTATAGAGAACATTGAACCCTGACAGCATTCTAGAAAACATGGTAACATTCTAGAGAACCTAGGACCCTGGCAACATTCTAAAGGTAGCCTAGCACCATACAAACACACAGTATATATTTTTCCAGAATAACATTACTTGGATTCTGCAACATGTCATGGTAACTTGTCAAAGTTCACCGCCTACCACAGAACACAAACACAACATTCACACACACATCGTGACACACATACCACCCCAGCGCGTAGCCTCCCGCCCGCAGGCTGCTGTAACCTTTCAGAGCAGAGCAGAGCATGCTGCCCTTTAGAACGACCATGACCATGATGCTCAAGCGGTCAGTTGAATATTACTTAGGGTGTGTCCCAAATGAAACCCTACTTCCTACATAGTGCACTACTTTTGACCAGAGACCTACAGTATGAACCCTGGTAGGGCAATGGGTGCCATCTATGGCCATGTTACATTGTGGGTGGTTATCTTACTAAGTGATTCAGCTGGGCTGCCATGTTGTTGGGTGGTTCATTTACTGAGGAGCAGAGACAGCCTGCAGCAGATACACCGATACTGTAGCTACTGACCTTCACATCAGACTGAAGCTAGGCTTGTACTGCAGCCAGGTCTCAGTCTGGAGCTACTCCTTCAGACAGTCAGGTCTCAGTCAGGAGCTACTCCTTCAGACAGTCAGGTCTCAGTCTGGAGCTACTCCTTCAGACAGTCAGGTCTCAGTCTGGAGCTACTCCTTCAGACAGTCAGGTCTCAGTCTGGAGCTACTCCTTCAGACAGTCAGGTCTCAGTCTGGAGCTACTCCTTCAGACAGTCAGGTCTCAGTCTGGAGCTACTCCTTCAGACAGTCTGGAAGCTACTCCTTCAGACAGCAGGTCAGACAGTCAGGTCTCAGTCTGGAGCTACTCCTTCAGGTGTCAGTCTGGAGCTACTCCTTCAGACAGTCAGGTCTCAGTCTGGAGCTACTCCTTCAGACAGTCAGGTCTCAGTCTGGAGCTACTCCTTCAGACAGTCAGGTCTCAGTCTGGAGCTACTCCTTCAGACAGTCAGGTGTCAGTCTGGAGTCTTCAGACAGGCAGGTGTCAGTCACTCCTTCAGACAGTCAGGTCTCAGTCTGGAGCTACTCCTTCAGACAGTCAGGTCTCAGTCTGGAGCTACTCCTTCAGACAGTCAGGTCTCAGTCTGGAGCTACTCCTTCAGACAGTCAGGTCTCAGTCTGGAGCTACTCCTTCAGACAGTCAGGTCTCAGTCTGGAGCTTCAGACAGTCAGGTCTCAGTCTGGAGACTCCTTCAGACAGTCAGGTCTCAGTCTGGAGCTACTCCTTCAGACAGGTCAGTCTGGAGCTACTCCTTCAGACAGGCAGTCAGTCTGGAGCTACTCCTTCAGACAGTCAGGTCTCAGTCTGGAGCTACTCCTTCAGACAGTCAGGTCTCAGTCTGGAGCTACTCCTTCAGACAGTCAGGTCTCAGTCTGGAGCTACTCCTTCAGACAGTCAGGTCTCAGTCTGGAGCTACTCCTTCAGACAGTCAGGTCTCAGTCTGGAGCTACTCCTTCAGACAGTCAGGTCTCAGTCTGGAGCTACTCCTTCAGACAGGCAGGTCTCAGTCTGGAGCTACTCCTTCAGACAGTCAGGTCTCAGTCTGGAGCTACTCCTTCAGACAGGCAGACAGTCTGGAGCTCCTTCAGACAGGCAGGTCTCAGTCTGGAGCTACTCCTTCAGACAGGCAGGTCTCAGTCTGGAGCTACTCCTTCAGACAGTCAGGTCTCAGTCTGGAGCTACTCCTTCAGACAGTCAGGTCTCAGTCTGGAGCTACTCCTTCAGACAGGCAGGTCTCAGTCTGGAGCTACTCCTTCAGACAGTCAGGTCTCAGTCTGGAGCTACTCCTTCAGACAGTCAGGTCTCAGTCAGGAGCTACTCCTTCAGACAGTCAGGTCTCAGTCTGGAGCTACTCCTTCAGACAGTCAGGTCTCAGTCTGGAGCTACTCCTTCAGACAGTCAGGTCTCAGTCTGGAGCTACTCCTTCAGACAGGCAGGTCTCAGTCAGGAGCTACTCCTTCAGACAGTCAGGTCTCAGTCTGTAGCTACTCCTTCAGACAGTCAGGTCTCAGTCTGGAGCTACTCCTTCAGACAGTCAGGTCTCAGTCTGGAGCTACTCCTTCAGACAGTCAGGTCTCAGTCTGTAGCTACTCCTTCAGACAGTCAGGTCTCAGTCTGAAGCTACTCCTTCAGACAGTCAGGTCTCAGTCTGGAGCTACTCCTTCAGACAGTCAGGTCTCAGTCTGGAGTCCTTCAGACAGGCAGGTCTCAGTCAGGAGCTACTCCTTCAGACAGTCAGGTCTCAGTCTGTAGCTACTCCTTCAGACAGTCAGGTCTCAGTCAGCTACTCCTTCAGACAGTCAGGTCTCAGCCTGGAGCTACTCCTTCAGACAGGCAGGTGTCAGTCTGGAGCTACTCCTTCAGACAGTCAGGTCTCAGTCTGTAGCTACTCCTTCAGACAGCCATGTATCTTACTAACATACTACATACTACACAACATGTTTTTGAGTAGGTATTCTCTTGCCCCTGTCCAACACTCCCCTCCCAGTGAAATGCTGTCTTTCTTGTGAAGCTCCCCTTCTCTCTCCATGGTTCTGTTTCAAGGATTCATTACCATGTTAGCAATACTGCAGCTTCATATTCAGACATACTTTGAACAGACACACTCTGACAGAGGTCAGTATTAGATTTACACTCTGACAGAGGTCAGTATTAGATTTACATAATGTATGTGGATGGATACTGGCTCATGCTAACCTCTCCTCTCCTTGTTTGAGTTTAATTCATTTTCCAATGTGTGCCTGCCTCCCTGCGTGCCTCCCTGCTTGGCTGCCTCCCTGCCTCCCTGCCTGCATGCCTCCCTGCTTGGCTGCCTCCATGCCTCCCTGCCTGCGTGCCTCCCTGCTTGGCTGCCTGCCCTGCCTCCCGCTGCCTCCCCTGCTGCCTGGCTGCCTGCCCCTGCCTGCGTGCCTCCCTGCCTTGGCTGCCTCCCTGCCTGCCGTGCCTCCCTGCCTCCTGCCACCTCCCTGCCACCTCCCTGCCACCTCCCTGCCTGCCTCCCTGTCACCTCCCTGCCTTGTCTCCCTGCCACCTCCCTGCCTGCCTCCCTGCCACCTCCCTGCCTGCCTCCCTGCCCACCTCCCCTTGCCTGCCCACCTCCCTGCTTGTCTCCCTGCCACCTCCCTGCCACCTCCCTGCCTGCCTCCCTGCCACCTCCCTGCCACCTCCCTGCCCACCTCCCTGCCTGCCCACCTCCCTGCCCACCTCCCTGCTTGTCTCCCTGCCACCTCCCTGCCACCTCCCTGCCACCCCTGCCTGCCTCCCTGCCACCTCCCTGCCACCTCCCTGCCACCTCCCTGCCTGCCTCCCTGCCCACCTCCCTGCCTGCCTCCCTGCCCACCTCCCTGCTTGTCTCCCTGCCTGCTTGCCTGGCTGCCTGTGTCTGTGTGTGTGTGTTCATCCAAATCCAAACACGCCTGCTGTGTGGGCTAGCTCGGGTTCACGCTGTGAACAAATTGAACCCAAACCCCCAGAGAACCTTGTCTTACCTCTCTATTCAACATCAACACATGAACAAGCAACATCTGCCTCCCAAATGGCCCCCTATTCCCTATATAGTACAATACATTAGACCAGGACCCTATATAGTGTGCTACTTTAGACCAGAGCCCTATGGGGCCATTTGGGACACAAACAGACAAACAAACATTTAAAGACCAAATGTAATTTCTGATCCGGATAATTGTCATTAATTAGTGAATTACCAAACAGCCAGATCCTGATACCCTCTGTTCTCATTCAAAAACATTTTACACTGGTCTGACTACAGCTGCTGCCACAGTCATGCGCACACATTCAGGATGGCACTGTAGAGATGGATAGCTGCCGTCTTATGGGCTCCGGACTATTTTGTGTAGTTTTTTATTGCGCTGACATTAACTATATATATATTTTTTACATAATATTTCCCCCATAATTTCCCTTGACTGAAAAGAGCTTCTGGACATCAGAACAGCGAACACTAACTTTGTTTTGGATGAAGATTTTTTACGCCAACGAGTCGGCAGCTGTCGATGTACTGCTTATTCCGGACCAGGCCATAAGCCCCGGGACTCGAAAGAGGAAGAGACGGTGCAAGAGAGACAAACGAGCTCTCTGAAGAGACAACGTCCATGAGTAAATAAACTACCTCTACCCTCATTTCTATTGGCGAACATACAATCACAGGAGACTAAACTGGATGAGTTCCGTTGGAGACGATCCCATCAACGAGACCTGAACAACTGTAATATCCTGTTTCTCAGAGTCGTGGATGAACAAGGACAAGAATAATATACATCTCGCTGGCTTTTCTGTGCATCGTCAGGACTGAGCGGCAGCTTAGTTTGAGGTTAAGGTCATTCCCTTTGTTGAACTCTAAACGGGCGGGGGTTCTACTAAGATAACATATGTAATTGTTTTAAATGGTTCTACTAAGATAACATATGTAATTGTTTTAAATGGTTCTACTAAGATAACATATGTAATTGTTTTAAATGTTTCTACTGAGGTAACATATGTAATTGTTTTAAATGGTTCTACTGAGATATGTAATTGTTTTTAATGGTTCTACTAAGATATGGGATTGTTTTAACATGGTCATGCCATGGATCATTTAGCTATTTGATTTTGAACTTTAGGTTTAAAAAAAAATAAATGATTTGGTCAAATATTGAATTTGGGCCTCCCGGGTGGCGCAGTGGTCTGCATCACAGTGCTAGCTGTGCCACCAGAGACTCTGGGTTCGCGCCCCGGCCCTGTCGCAGCAGGCACAATTGGCCTAGCGTCGTCCGGGTTAGGGAGGGTTTGGCCGGTAGGGATATCCTTGTCTCATCGCGCACTAGTGACTCCTGTGGCGGGCCGGGTGCACAGTGGTTCCTCCGACACATTGGTGCGGCTGGCTTCCGGGTTGGATGCGCGCTGTGTTAAGAAGCAGTGCGGCTTGGTTGGGTTGTGTATCGGAGGATGCATGACTTTCGACCTTCGTCTCTCCTGAGCCCGTAAGGGAGTTGTAGCGATGAGACAAAATAGTAGCTACTAACAATTGGACACCATGAAATTGGGGAGAAAAGAGGGTAAAAAATATATATATATATATATATATATTTAATTTGGCCTCTACTACTAATTACTATAGCCCATAAAAATTCAAATTAATAAATGGCAACAAAAACAATCATAAGGAATAAGGTTTAGAAGGTTTAGAAGTGTTATATCTAGGACATATAAGAAAGCTCAGGATAGTTATTTTTTGGGGGACACATATTTAACCCCTTTATTTTTGTCTGCAAAAAATGACCTCCATTCTTCCATTCATTTGTATGGGTTACCTTTAGACGAGTCCCGTGACACTTGTTGGGGGGGGTCATAAAACAAAACGGATATTAGTTTGTAGCTGAGTCTCCCCTTTCCATAGTGGGGTCATATTAGTTTGTAGCTAAGAGTCTCCTCTTTCCATAGTGGGGTCATATTAGTTTGTAGCTGAGAGTCTCCTCTTTCCATAGTGGGGTCATATTAGTTTGTAGCTGAGTCTCCTCTTTCCATAGTGGGGTCATATTAGTTTGTAGCTGAGTCTCCTCTTTCCATAGTGGGGTCAAATTAGTTTGTAGCTGAGTCCCCTTTCCATCGCAGGGTCATATTAGTTTGTAGCTCAGACTCTTCTATTTCCATAGTGGGGTCATATTAGTTTGTAGCTGAGAGTCTCCTCTTTCCATAGTGGGGTCATATTAGTTTGTAGCTGAGTCTCCTCTTTCCATAGTGGGGTCATATTAGTTTGTAGCTGAGAGTCTCCTCTTTCCATAGTGGGGTCATATTAGTTTGTAGCTGAGTCTCCCTTTCCATAGTGGGGTCATATTAGTTTGTAGCTGAGAGTCTCCTCTTTCCATAGTGGGGTCATATTAGTTTGTAGCTGAGTCTCCCCTTTCCATAGTGGGGTCATATTAGTTTGTAGCTGAGAGTCTCCTCTTTCCATAGTGGGGTCATATTAGTTTGTAGCTGAGAGTCTCCTCTTTCCATAGTGGGGTCATATTAGTTTGTAGCTGAGATTCTCCTCTTTCCACACTGCAGACACAAGTTGACAAATCAAGCATTACCTTCAGACTTAGGGCTTGTGGGGTTAAATCATTTTTATTTAACTAGGGCAAGTCAGTTAATAACAAATTCTTATTTACAATGATGGCCTAGCCCCCCGGGGCCAAACCCGGATGACGCTGGGCCAATTGTGCAAACTGTGGAATAAGGTGCATAGTTAAAATCATTTGTCTTTCAGTGGTCGAGCATTGTTTGCTCCGCTGGATCGAGTGAAGGATGTGTTTTAGTATTATTTTTATTTGTAATAGAGGTAAATAAAATAGTCCCATAACAGCTTCTTTTTATATATTTTATCTTTACAAAGTGAAATGTTTAAAAAATAAATGATTTATCCAAACCCCCCAAAAAAAAGGGCTCGCGTGGTCAAATGATTTGCTGCTGATAAATAGGAATGTCACAATCTCATCATTACACTATTGTCTTTCTAAATTAAATCAACCTTTTCACCCTCATTATCATTCAGTCAGGCCTCATTTAAATTCAATTGTGAAGTAAGGTGCACAATTATCGTTCATTCATTCATGTGTCATTCATTCAGTGAGGAGAGAGAGACGTATTAGCACCTGGCTGGGTACCAACGTCCTACAACACATTGTCTTAGCACCTGGCTGGGTACCAACGTCCTACAGCACATTGTCTTAGCACCTGGCTGGGTACCAACATCCTACAGCTCCTTGTCTTAGCACCTGGCTGGGTACCAACGTCCTACAGAACATTGTCTTGGAGCCTGGCTGGGTACCAACGTCCTACAGGACATTGTCTTGGAGCCTGGCTGGGTACCACATTGTCGCCCTACAGGACATTGTCTTGGAGCCTGGCTGGGTACCAACGTCCTACAGAACATTGTCAGGACATTGTCTTACAGCACATTGAGCCTGGCTGGGTACCAACGTCCTACAGGACATTGTCTTGGAGCCTGGCTGGGTACCAACGTCCTACAGCACATTGTCTTGGAGCCTGGCTGGGTACCAACGTCCTACAGGACATTGTCTTGGAGCCTTGGAGCAGGACATTGTCTTGAGCCTGGGTACCAACGTCCTACAGGACATTGTCTTGGAGCCTGGCTGGGTACCAACGTCCTACAGCACATTGTCTTGGAGCCTGGCTGGGTACCAACGTCCTACAACGCTGGGTACCCAACGTCCTACAACACATTGTCTTGGAGCCTGGCTGGGTACCAACGTCCTACAGGACATTGTCTTGGAGCCTGGCTGGGTACCAACGTCCTACACACATTGTCTTGGAGCCTGGCTGGGTACCAACGTCCTACAACACATTGTCTTGGAGCCTGGCTGGGCACTACAACACATTGGCTGGGTACCAACGTCCTACAAGAACATTGTCTTAGCACCTGGCTGGTTACCAACGTCCTACCACATTGTCTTGGAGCCCTGGGTACCAACGTCCTACAGGACATTGTCTTGGAGCCTGGTTGGGTACCAACGTCCTACAACACATTGTCTTGGAGCCTGGCTGGTCCTACAACACATTGTCTTACTGGGTACCAACGTCCTACAACACATTGTATTGGAGCCTGGCTGGGTACCAACGTCCTACAACACATTGTATTGGGGGGTTAAGTTGGAAATAGATGTGGGGGAAAAAACAGGTAAAAAGGCTTGAAATATTTTTCTGTTTGTGATTTAAAAGTTTGGACAAATATGCAGCGTAAAATACAGACGGAAGAGTCATGGAAGGAGCAGGACATAGCACGTTTTTTGGAGGTTAGATAATTGTTTTTACATAATCAAATGTCAGTGGCCGTTGGCCTGTGGCAATTCTAGTGTTTACAAGAACTGCTGCGTGATCTCCAATATTAAAGAAGTCTCGAGGTTTTGCTCGCCCGAGGTAGAGTTTCTCATGATAAGCCGTAGACCACACTATTTACCAAGAGAGTACTCATCTATATTTTTTGTAGCTGTCTATTTATCAACACAGACCAATGCAGTCACTAAGAGGGCACTCAACAAGCTGTATAGGGCCAATACTCAAACAAGATAATGCACAACCCGAGGCAGTGTGTTTCCTGGTTGGTGGTGTTAACGTGGGGAAACCTCATTACCTCTTTTGTCCACTGACTCCATGCAACCACGTAGGACTCTACCCACACACTCACTCACACTTACTGACGCTGACACCCCAATACACACACACACACACTCTGACACCACACACACACCCCATTCACACACACAGACACACACTTTCATACTCATCACAAACGCTGCTGCTACTGTCTATCTATCCTGTTGTCTAGTCACTTCACCCCTACCTACAGTATACTGCTGTTACTGTCTATTATCTATACTTTACCCCTACCTACAGTATACTGTTACTGTCTATTATCTATCCTTTACCCCTACCTACAGTATACTGCTGCTACTGTCTATTAGCTATCCTTTACCCCTACCTACAGTATACTGCTGTTACTGTCTATTATCTATCCTTTACCCCTACCTACAGTATACTGCTGTTACTGTCTATTATCTATCCTTTACCCCTACCTACAGTATACTGCTGTTACTGTTTATTATCTATCCTTTACCCCTACCTACAGTATACTGCTGTTACTGTCTATTATCTATCCTTTACCCCTACCTACAGTATACTGCTGTTACTGTCTATTATCTATCCTTTACCCCTACCTACAGTATACTGCTGTTACTGTTTATTATCTATCCTTTACCCCTACCTACAGTATACTGCTGTTACTGTCTATTATCTATCCTTTACCCCTACCTACAGTATACTGCTGTTACTGTCTATTATCTATCCTTTACCCCTACCTACGGTATACTGCTGTTACTGTCTTATCTATCATTTACCCCTACCTATAAGTACATAGCTACCACAATTATCTTGTACCCTTGCACATCGACTCGGTACTAGTACTTCCTGTATATAGCCATGTTATTATCTGGTACTTCCTGTATATAGCCATGTTATTACCTGGTACTTCCTGTATATAGCCATGTTATTATCTGGTACTTCCTGTATATAGCCATGTTATTACCTGGTACTTCCTGTATATAGCCATGTTATTACCTGGTACTTCCTGTATATAGCCATGTTATTTACTTATCTAAGACCTAACAGAGACTAGATCTGAGAAACTAATATTTACTGTATATCCTGGCTACATTCCCTCCCACCTGGTACCCTGCATGCTAGGGTTCTACGTTTTCTAAGAATGATTATCTAAGGAATGTTGCTGTGTTAGAACAATGCCAGGGTTCTCCCTAGACTATTGTTTGGTTTCTAGGTTCTCTCTAATTCTAGAATATTATCTTGGTCGCTGTGTTATGGTGACGTGATGTAAGAGTAGATGTAATATGACGGAGATTCTAGCGATACCGTTACGATTTGTATGGTTACATTTATTCTACCTAGAGACGGTGAGCGGTGGCACTGATTGACAATGTCAATAGTAGGAAATTGAATATCCTGTGCCTTTAAAAAAAATTCACTGTGTATATCTGCCATCTCGAAGTCAATTGAACTGACTCCACCCACGAGCAGAGAGACGGAGAGGAAGTCAATTAAACTGACCCCACCCACGAGAGATGGAGAGGAAGAGAGAGAGAGAGATGGAGACAGAGAGTGATGGAGGGAGTGAGGATGAGAGAGAGGGAACAAGAATTAGAGAAAAAAGTGACAGAGTAATTTCCCTCAGGGAGTGTCTTTGAGGACATGAAGGCAGGAAGAGAGGAGGGAGGGAGAGGAGAGGTGAGGCAATGTGAGGCGAGGCAACGAGAGGAGAGGGGAGGAAACGAGAGGAGAGGAGAGGCAACGAGAGGAGAGGCGACGCGAGGAGGGGGTTGGTATAGGGGAGGGGGTTGGTATAGGTGGGGTTGGTAATGGTATGGGGGTTGGTATAGGTGGGTTTGGTAATGGTATGGGGGTTGGTATAGGTGGGGTTGGTAATCGTATGGGGGTTGGTATAGGTGGGGTTGGTAATGGTATGGGGGGTTGGTAATGGTAAGGGGGGTTGGTATAGGTGGGGTTGGTAATGGTACAGGGGTTGAAGTATAGGTGGGGTTGGTAATGGTATGGGGGTTGGTATAGGTGGGGTTGGTGGTAATGGTATGGTACAGAGGTTGAAGGTAGGTGGGGTTGGTAATGGTATGGATGTTGGTATAGGTGGGGTTGGTAATGGTATGGGGGTTGAAGGTAGGTGGGGTTGGTAATGGTATGGGGGTTGAAGGTAGGTGGGGTTGGTAATGGTATGGGGGTTGGTATAGGTGGGGTTGGTAATGATATGGGGGTTGGTATAGGTGGGGTTGGTAATGGTATGGGGGTTGAAGGTAGGTGGGGTTGGTAATGGTATGGGGTGTTGAAGGTAGGTGGGGTTGGTAATGGTATGGGGGTTGGAAATGGTATGGGGTTGAAGGTAGGTAGGTGGGGTTGGTAATGGTAGGGGGGGGTTGGTATAGGTGGGGTTGGTAATGGTATGGGGGTTGGTATAGGTGGGGTTGGTAATGGTATGGGGTGTGAAGGTAGGTGGGGTTGGTAATGGTATGGGGGTTGAAGGTAGGTGGGGTTGGTAATGGTATGGGGGTTGAGGTAGGTGGGGTTGGTAATGGTATGGGGGGTTGAGGTAGGTGGGGTTGGTAATGGTATAATGGGGGTTGGTATAGGTGGGGTTGGTAATGGTATGGGGGTTGAAGGTAGGTGGGGTTGGTAATGGTATGGGGGTTGGTATAGGTGGGGTTGGTAATGGTATGGGGGTTGGTATAGGTGGGGTTGGTAATGGTATGGGGGTTGAAGGTAGGTGGGGTTGGTAATGGTAATGGTATGGGGGTTGAAGGTAGGTGGGTTGGTAATGGTGGGGGTTGTATAGGTGGGGTTGGTAATGGTATGGGGGTTGGTAATGGTATGGGGGTTGAAGGTAGGTGGGGTTGGTAATGGTATGGATGTTGGTATAGGGGTTGGTAATGGTATGGTATGGGGTTGGTATAGGTGGGGTTGGTATAGGTGGGGTTGGTATAGGTGGGGTTGGTAATGGTAATGGTATGGGGGTTGAAGATAGGTGGGGTTGGTAATGGTATGGGGGTTGGTATAGGTGGGGTTGGTAATGGTATGGGGGTTGGTAATGGTATGGGGGTTGAAGGTGGGTTGGGTTGGTTACGGTATGGGGGTTGGTATAGGTGGGGTTGGTAATGGTATGGGGGTTGAAGTTAGGTGGGGTTGGTTAGAGGGGAAGAGAGGAGAGGAGAGATGAAGAAGAGAGAGAGGGAAAGAGAGGAGAGATGGAGAAGAAGAGAGATGGAGAGATGGAGGGAGAGAGGGGAAGAGAGGAGATGAGAAGAAGAGAGATGAGGGGAAGAGAGATGGAGAAGAGAGATGGAGGGAGAGAGGGGAAGAGAGGGGGTTGGAGGAGAGGGGAAGAGAGGAGAGGAGAGATGGAGAAGAAGAGAGATGGAGGGAGAGAGGGGAGGAGAGGAGAGATGGAGAAGAAGAGAGATTGGGGGGAAGAGAGGAGAGGGAGGGGAGGATAGGAGAGGAGAGGAGAGGGAGGAGGAGAGGAGAGGAGAGGAGAGGAGAGGAGAGGGGAGAGGAGAGGAGAGTAATGAGAGGAGAGATGGGGGAGGAGAGATGGAGGGAGAGAGGAAAAGAGAGGAGATGGAGATGAGGGGAAAAGAGGAGAGGAGAGATGGAGGGAGAGAGGTGAAGAGAGGAGACATGGAGAAGAAGAGAGATGGAGGGAGAGAGGTGAAGAGAGGAGAGGAGAGATGAAGAAAGAGAGAGGGGAAGAGAGGAGATGGAGAAGAAGAGAGATGGAGGGAGAGAGGAAAGGAGAGATGGAGGGAGAGAGGGGAAGAGAGGAGATGGAGAAGAAGAGAGATGAGGGGAAGAGAGATGGAGAAGAGAGATGGAGGGAGAGAGGGGAAGAGAGGAGATGGAGAAGAAGAGAGATGAGGGGAAGAGAGATGGAGGGAGAGAGGAAAAGAGAGGAGATGGAGATGAGGGGAAAAGAGGAGAGGAGAGATGGAGGGAGAGAGGTGAAGAGAGGAGAGGAGAGATGGAGGGAGAGAGGGGAAGAGAGGAGAGGAGAGATGGAGAAGAAGAGAGATGGAGGGAGAGGGGAGGAGAGATGGAGGGAGAGAGGAGAAGAGAGGAGATGGAGATGAGGGGAAAAGAGGAGAGATGGAGGGAGAGAGGAGAAGAGAGGAGATGGAGATGAGGGGAAAAGAGGAGAGATGGAGGGAGAGAGGTGAAGAGAGGAGACATGGAGAAGAAGAGAGATGGAGGGAGAGAGGGAAGAGAGGAGAGGAGAGATGAAGAAGAGAGAGATGGAGGGGAAGAGAGGAGATGGAGAAGAAGAGAGATGGAGGGAGAGAGGTGAAGAGAGGAGAGGAGAGATGGAGAAGAAGAGATGGAGGGAGAGAGGTGAAGAGAGGAGAGGAGAGATGGAGGGAGAGAGGTGAAGAGAGGAGAGGAGAGATGGAGGGAGAGAGGTGAAGAGAGGAGAGGAGAGATGGAGAAGAAGAGAGATGGAGGGAGAGGGGAGGAGAGAAGAGGAGAGATGGAGGGAGAGAGAAGAGAGGAGAGGAGAGATGGAGAAGAAGAGAGAGAGAGGCGTTGAGGTGAGGCGACTCAAGGAGATGAACAGAGGACACACACACTCCTCCCTCCATCCCACAGGAGACCCATTTCTCAGGCACGGATGGCCAGCGGGAAGGGTAAGGACCCCTCCACCAGGCAATTAGGAAGAGAGAGGGACAGGGCTAATAGAACCATCACAGTCACACACACACTAATAGAACTATCTCCATGGACATACACATCGCTGTGCATTTTCTTACACTACACTGACTACACTAACCTTGTCTGGTCAGTGACACAGTCACACACACACCCCTACCTACCTTCCTTCCTTCCTACCTTCCTTCCTTCCTACCTATCTTCCTACCTTGGTGTCTGAGGCAGAAAGGACACGGATCATGAATGTTTCGCTCAGACAACCATGTTGGGCCGTAGTTTCCACTGTTGGTTTCCAGTGTTTGGTTTTCAGTGTTGGTTTTCAGTGTTGGTTTTCAGTGTTGGTTTCCACTGTTGGTTACCACTGTTGGTTTTCAGTGTTGGTTTCCACTGTTGGTTACCACTGTTGGTTTTCAGTGTTGGTTTCCACTGTTGGTTACCACTGTTGGTTTTCAGTGTTGGTTTCCACTGTTGGTTACCACTGTTGGTTTTCAGTGTTGGTTTCCACTGTTGGTTACCACTGTTGGTTTTCAGTGTTGGTTTCCACTGTTGGTTACCACTGTTGGTTTTCAGTGTTGGTTTCCACTGTTGGTTACCACTGTTGGTTTTCAGTGTTGGTTTCCACTGTTGGTTACCACTGTTGGTTTTCAGTGTTGGTTTCACTGTTGGTTACCACTGTTGGTTTTCAGTGTTGGTTTCCACTGTTGGTTTTCAGTGTTGGTTTTCAGTGTTGGTTTCCACTGTTGGTTACCACTGTTGGTTTTCAGTGTTGGTTACCACTGTTGGTTTTCAGTGTTGGTTTCCACTGTTGGTTACCACTGTTGGTTTTCAGTGTTGGTTTCCACTGTTGGTTACCACTGTTGGTTTTCAGTGTTGGTTTTCAGTACACTTCTCGTTTGTTGCTTTATTTATTCTCACAACTCAAGATCAAGATGGTTGACAAATGAGCAGGTTTTAAGGACAATAGAGAACGAAGGAGGGAGAAGGTGGGGAAGCGAGAACGACGCAAAGAGAGAGAGAGGAGAAAGAGAAGAAAAAGGAGGATACAGAGAGAGAGAGAGACGGAGAGAGAGACGGAGACAGAGACAGACAGAGACAGAGAGAGAGAGACGGAGAGAGAGACAGAGACAGAGAGAGAGAGAGAGAGACACAGGAGAGAGAGAGACAAGGAGAGAGAGAGACACAGAGAGAGAGAGACAAGGAGAGAGAGAGAGACGGAGAGAGAGACGGAGACAGAGACAGACAGAGACAGAGAGAGAGAGACGGAGGAGAGACAGAGACAGAGAGAGAGAGACAGAGAGAGAGACACGGAGAGAGAGAGAGACAAGGAGAGAGAGAGACACAGAGAGAGAGAGACACGGAGAGAGAGAGACACGGAGAGAGAGAGACGGAGAGAGAGACACGGAGAGAGAGAGACTCTGAGAGAGAGAGACACGGAGAGAGAGAGACACGGAGAGAGAGGGACACGGAGAGAGAGAGACACGGAGAGATTGAAGAGGGGAGAGGAGAGGAGAGGAGGATGCAGGCAGTAATTCTGGTGACAGGCCATGCTTCATGCAAAACCTCCATGAATAAAACATTCCTCTAGCAGCCCAGATCCATTTCTCTCTATCTCTTGCTCCTCTCCTCCCTCTATCTCTCTCTCACACGCCATGTTAACCCAGGGAGACCTTAATCAGCACTGTAAATGACCCATGCTCCTTGCCTTACCTCTTTCTCTCTCTCTACCACTACCTCCTCATCCCTCACTACTCATCCCTGTGTCTCTCTCTACCACTACCTCCTCATCCCTCACTACTCATCCCTGTGTCTCTCTCTACCACTACCTCCTCATCCCTCACTGCTCATCCCTCTTTCTCACCTCCGTCTCTCTCCTCACCTCTCTCTCCTCTTTCCTTCTCTCTTTCCTCCCTCTCTCATCACCCTCCTCCATCTCTCTTCCCGCTTCTCCTCCCTTTCTCTCTCTCTCTATCGTGCTCCTCGCCTCACCTCTCTACCTCCCCGTCCCTCATTTTTCATCCCTTTTCCCCCTTTGCCTCATATTTCCATGTCCTTATCTATTACTTCTCATCCCTATCTCTCATTCCTCTCTCCACTTCACCTCCCTCAGTTTCTCCCTGCACCCTCCTCCTTCTCTCCTTCTCTACCCCCACCCTACCCCCCCCCTTCTCTACCCCCCACCCTCCTCCTTCTCTACCCCCACCCTCCTCCTTCTCTACCCCCACCCTCCTCCCCCTCTCTCCACTTCACCTCCCTCAGTCTCTCCCTGCACCCTCCCCTTCTCTACCCCCACCCTCCTCCTTCTCTACCCCCACCCTCCTCCTTCTCTACCCCCACCCTCCTCCTTCTCTACCCCACCCTCCCCCTTCTCTACCCCCATCCTCCTTCTCTACCCCCACCCTCCTCCTTCTCTACCCCCACCCTCCCCCTTCTCTACCCCCACCCTCCCCCTCTCTCCACTTCACCTCCCTCAGTCTCTCCCTGCACCCTCCTCCTTCTCTACCCCCACCCTCCTCCCCCTCTCTCCACTTCACCTCCCTCCTTCTCTACCCCCCACCCTCCTCCTTCTCTACCCCCACCCTCCTCCCCCTCTCTCCACTTCACCTCCCTCCTTCTCTACCCCCACCCTCCCCCTTCTCTACCCCCACCCTCCTCCTTCTCTACCCCCACCCTCCTCCTTCTCTACCCCCTCCTCCCCCCCTCCTCCCCCCCTCTCCACTTCACCTCCCTCCTTCTCTACCCCCACCCCCTCCCCCTTCTCTACCCCCACCCTCCTCCTTCTCTACCCCCACCCTCCTCCTTCTCTACCCCCACCCTCCCCTTCTCTACCCCCCATCCTCCTTCTCTACCCCCACCCTCCTCCTTCTCTACCCCCACCCTCCCCCTTCTCTACCCCCACCCTCCTCCTTCTCTACCCTCACCCTCCCCCTCACCCCCACCCTCCCCTTCTCTACCCCCACCCCCCCCCCTACCCCCCCCTCCCCCTTCTCTACCCCACCCTCACCCTCCTCCTTCTCTACCCCCACCCTCCTCCTTCTCTGCCCCCACCCTTCTCCTTCTCTACCCACCCCCCCCCCTTCTCTACCCACCTCCCTCAGTCTCTCCCTGCACCCTCCTCCTTCTCTACCCCCACCCTCCTCCCCCTCTCTCCACTTCACCTCCCTCAGTCTGGGTGTCTCAACTGTAAAATTGGCTCATCCCGTTTCATACATAGACTTCACGGTCAAATAGCTGCATCTTAGAGAAGGGAAGAGAGGAGGGGAAGAGAGGAGGGGAAGAGAGGAGGGAAGAGAGGAGGGAAGAGAGGAGGGAAGAGAGGAGGGAGGAGAGAGAGGGAAGGGAAGAGGAGGGAAGAGAGGAGGGAGGAGAGGAGGGAAGAGAGGAGGGAAGAGAGGAGGGAAGAGAGGAGGGAGGAGAGGAGGGAAGAGAGGAGGGAAGAGAGGGGGGAGGGAGGGGAGAGGAGGGAAGAGAGGAGGGAAGAGAGGAGGGGGAGGAGAGGAGGGAAGAGAGGAGGGAAGAGAGGAGGGAAGAGAGGAGGGAGGAGAGGAGGGAAGAGAGGAGGGAAGAGAGGAGGGAAGAGAGGAGGGAGGAGGAGGGAAGAGAGAAGGAAGAGAGGAGGGAAGAGAGAAGGGAAGAGAGGAGGGAAGAGAGGAGGGAAGAGAGAAGGGAAGAGAGGAGGGAAGAGAGGAGGGAAGAGAGGAGTGGAAGAGAGGAGTGAAGAGAGGAGGGAAGAGAGGAGGGGAAGAGAGGAGGGAAGAGAGGAGGGAAGAGAGGAGGGAAGAGAGGGGGGAAGAGAGGAGGGGAAGAGATGAGGGGAAGAGAGGGGGAAGAGAGGAGAGGGGGAGGGGAAGAGAGGAGGAGGGGAAGAGAGGAGGGAAGAGAGGAGGGAAGAGAGGGGGAAGAGAGGAGGGAAGAGAGGGGGAAGAGAGGGGGAAGAGAGGAGGGGAAGAGAGGAGGGGAAGAGAGGAGGGGAAGAGAGGGGAGGGGAAGAGAGGAGGGAAGAGAGGGGGAAGAGAGGAGGGGAAGAGAGGAGAGTGAGACAAAGCACATCGTAAATGGTCATTTCTCTTAACTTCCCATGTGACTCAATGGAATTGATCTCTACTCGTCAGTCTGTGTGACTGCAGGTTCAGGCCTCAGCTAGCTAGCCTAAATCCACTGTAAAATAAATACATAATAATAATTAAAAATATATATTTATATAGTTATTTCTGGCATCGGCTTGTAGGCCTGGGTACCTGGTGTAAAACATGTGGTCGCGTAACAAATGGTACGTTATCCCCTATTTAGTGCACTACTTTAGACCAGGATCCTATTCCCTATTTAGTGCACTACTTTAGGCCAGGGCCCTATGGGACCCTATTCCCTATTTAGTGCACTACTTTAGACCAGAGCCCTATGGGACCCTATTCCCTATTTAGTGCACTACTTTAGACCAGGGCCCTATGGGACCCTATTCCCTATTTAGTGCACTACTTTAGACCAGGGCCCTATGGGACCCTATTCCCTATTTATTGCACTACTTTAGACCAGGGCCCTATGGGACCCTATTCCCTATTTATTGCACTACTTTGACCAGAGACTTATTTGCACTCGTCAAAAACAGTGCACTAGGAAGTGAAAATGGTTCAATCAACAGGACATATGGGTTGTAAATCAACAGGACTAATGGGTTGTAAATCAACAGGACTAATGGGTTGTAAATCAACAGGACTAATGGGTTGTAAATCAACAGGACTAATGGGTTGTAAATCAACAGGACTAATGGGTTGTAAATCAACAGGACTAATGGGTTGTACATCAACAGGACATATGGGTTGTACATCAACAGGACTAATGGGTTGTACATCAACAGGACTAATGGGTTGTAAATCAACAGGACTAATGGGTTGTAAATCAACAGGACTAATGGGTTGTAAATCAACAGGACTAATGGGTTGTAAATCAACAGGACTAATGGGTTGTAAATCAACAGGACTAATGGGTTGTACATCAACAGGACTAATGGGTTGTACATCAACAGGACATATGGGTTGTAAATCAACAGGACTAATGGGTTGTAAATCAACAGGACTAATGGGTTGTAAATCAACAGGACTAATGGGTTGTAAATCAACAGGACTAATGGGTTGTAAATCAACAGGACTAATGGGTTGTAAATCAACAGGACTAATGGGTTGTAAATCAACAGGACTAATGGGTTGTAAATCAACAGGACTAATGGGTTGTAAATCAACAGGACTAATGGGTTGTAAATCAACAGGAACAGCATTGGTTGTATTTGGGTCACGCCATGATCTTATATCAGTGTTACATTTATACTTTGTTGGAGCAGCAGGATATTTCCCTGGAAATTGACTTTAGTTTCTCCGACATGGCACCGCAGAAAGCCTGTAGCTGAAACCAGATATGAATTGCATTCAAGTGAGTGTTCATTAAGATGTTGAGTGTGTTGTAGTGTTTGTGTGGTTATGCTGATTGCAGAAGATTGTTTGGCTAAGGACCCTCCTACAAGCACACTTCACTCAGAAGTGTACACGCCAGTCCTAAAAACGTATACACTTCAGCCCTGGAAAGTATATACTCAGAGGGAACAGAGGGTTCTTGTCTTGGCGTAATCATGGCTCAGACGTGGGAGGGTGGAGATCAGAGCTCTGACGTGGGAGGGTAGAGATCAGAGCTCTGACGTGGGAGGGTAGAGATCAGAGCTCTGACGTGGGAGGGTAGAGATCAGAGCTCTGACGTGGGAGGGTAGAGATCAGAGCTCTGACGTGGGAGGGTAGAGATCAGAGCTCTGACATGGGAGGGTAGAGATCAGAGCTCTGACGTGGGAGGGTGGAGATCAGAGCTCTGATGTGGGAGGGTGCAGATCAGAGCTCTGACGTGGGAGGGTAGAGATCAGAGCTCTGACGTGGGAGGGTAGAGATCAGAGCTCTGACGTGGGAGGGTAGAGATCAGAGCTCTGACGTGGGAGGGTAGAGATCAGAGCTCTGACGTGGGAGGGTGGAGATCAGAGCTCTGACGTGGGATGTGGGGGTAGAGATCAGAGCTCTGACGTGGGAGGGTGGAGATCAGAGCTCTGATGTGGGAGGGTGCAGATCAGAGCTCTGACGTGGGAGGGTAGAGATCAGAGCTCTGACGTGGGAGGGTGGAGATCAGAGCTCTGACGTGGGAGGGTGGAGATCAGAGCTCTGATGTGGGAGGGTGCAGATCAGAGCTCTGACGTGGGAGGGTGCAGATCAGAGCTCTGACGTGGGAGGGTAGAGATCAGAGCTCTGATGTGGGAGGGTAGAGATCAGAGCTCTGACGTGGGAGGGTGGAGATCAGAGCTCTGACGTGGGAGCGTAAAGGACTAAATAATTACAGATGCTAACGTACTAAAATGTTTGGGATACAGTACATTTAGGGTTACCTAAATACCAGTAACTTTTTCTAAATACCCACGTTTTCTAGAAATCATATTTGGAGGATTCTGGGTTAGGGATATTCCAACCAGGATTTATGGAAAACCAGGAGTCTGGTCTGGTCTGTGATTATTTTTATCACACCAAGTACATTTCCATCATATGCTATAGACTATTATGCAGTATCTCAGGCTGTCTTTAGTTGTGTATAGAGTCCAAAATGCCCCCATCAGGTAATGCAATCATGTAGATGAATACTGCCATTTGTGTCATTGTTGTTGCATGGTTGGTTAACGAGATGTAAAGTTGGTGTTCCTCGTTTGTTGCGAAAAGGTCAGTGGAAATTGAAATTGAATGAGCTAAAGCTTTATTAGAACGAACACTGACCCTTGTGAACGTTCTCTGAAGAATGGTTTGGATAGAAAAACAGATTAGATGCTCGGGAAAACAACGTCGTCCATTTAAAATAACATGGATTAGATTGGAGCACTGTGGCTGTGTCCCAAGTATCAAGGATTGTATTAATGGTTAGGCTGTCTTGTACTCATTTTCAGCTAAACGCTGAATTGTAGTATGCAGATAAAATAAGAAAATGATCGATAAGATAATGGTTAGCTCGCTGAATGTCTTTGGGGGGATAAGGTATCTATTCTGATGGAAGTCTAGATGGATGGTAGTGAAGGTATCTAGTCTGATGGAAGGCCAGTTGGATGGTAGTGAAGGTATCTAGTCTGACGGAAGCCTAGTTGGATGGTAGTGAAGGTATCTAGTCTGACGGAAGCCTAGTTGGATGGTAGTGAAGGTATCTATTCTGATGGAAGCCCAGTTGGATGGTAGTGAAGGTATCTAGTCTGATGGAAGTCTAGTTGGATGGAAGTGAAGGTATCTAGTCTGATGGAAGCCTAGTTAGATGGTAGTGAAGGTATCTATTCTGATGGAAGCCTAGTTGGATGGTAGTGAAGGTATCTATTCTGATGGAAGGCCAGTTGGATGGTAGTGAAGGTATCTAGTCTGACGGAAGCCTAGTTGGATGGTAGTGAAGGTATCTAGTCTGACGGAAGCCTAGTTGGATGGTAGTGAAGGTATCTAGTCTGACGGAAGCCTAGTTGGATGGTAGTGAAGGGATCTAGTCTGACGGAAGCCTATTTGGATGGTAGTGAAGGTATCTAGTCTGACGGAAGCCTAGTTGGATGGTAGTGAAGGTATCTATTCTGACGGAAGCCTAGTTGGATGGTAGTGAAGGTATCTAGTCTGATGGAAGCCTAGTTGGATGGTTGTGAAGGTATCTAGTCTGACGGAAGCCTAGTTGGATGGTAGTGAAGGTATCTAGTCTGACGGAAGCCTAGTTGGATGGTAGTGAAGGTATCTATTCTGATGGAAGCCCAGTCAGATGGTAGTGAAGGTATCTATTCTGATGGAAGCCTAGTTGGATGGTAGTGAAGGTATCTATTCTGATGGAAGGCCAGTTGGATGGTAGTGAAGGTATCTAGTCTGACGGAAGCCTAGTTGGATGGTAGTGAAGGTATCTAGTCTGACGGAAGCCTAGTTGGATGGTAGTGAAGGTATCTAGTCTGACGGAAGCCTAGTTGGATGGTAGTGAAGGTATCTAGTCTGACGGAAGCCTATTTGGATGGTAGTGAAGGTATCTAGTCTGACGGAAGCCTATTTGGATGGTAGTGAAGGTATCTAGTCTGACGGAAGCCTAGTTGGATGGTAGTGACGGGATTGATGATGGTGGTGATGGGAACAAGATCTCGCGGTTTATCCATGTTTCTCCAAAGGTCACGTTTCATAGTGTTTTTGACACCCTGGGTCGACGACTCCTGCTTAACGTCGTTCCGTTTCTCCAGACGTCAAATCTCGAAGTTGAGGGTTAAGGTCTTGGATAGGGGGAGAACATTACGTTTAAGGGATTCGTCCCGGAAGGTTAAAACTGCAACATGTAACTTTGTTGGCAGCGACCTGACCAAATTCACATAGAAATGTGTGTAATAGATCTATCGTTCTCATTGAAATAAAGTTTTAAAAAGAGGTAGATCTGTTCTATGTGTGAATTTCTATGCTTTCCATTCTTACGTTTTTTTTTTTTTTTTGTCTTTTACTTTCAGTTTTGTTCAGCAGCTTCAAAACATCAGAAAATACATCATTTGTGGTTATAGAAAATATATTTTAAAGCAGTTTAGATGTTGCAACGATTCTATACACTATACCGGTTTGTTTTTGAAATTAGGAAAACTACTGGAAGTTTATCAACCAGGAAATGGCAGAGCGATATCTGTATGGTGGATCTTGAGGTTAATGGTTAAGGTTTGGGATAGAGTGAAAACAATAAATTAGTGTTTACCACTAGGGTTGAACAAGTGACCTTTGGATTTGTAGTCATACGATTTTGCCCTAGCAAAACCCAAGCCTGCTTAATGGTAATAGCGCTCATTGTTGCGCCCCTGGTGGGCAGTTTTGAAAGCATTTCCCCGGTGTCCTCAGGACGTGGACGTCCATCTTGAGCGATCTGCCTGGATGATGGAGCTGGCTTTCTGGAGCTATGAAGAAGATGATTTTTTTTTTTTAAACGTGGAGAAGCCATCCTTTTATCTCCGTCACGGTTTCAGGTGCATGTCAGAATCAAAATGTGACAGTGGAGGATATTGGCTATGAAAATCTTTCAACTGCTTCTCGAACATATCCAATGTGCCACCACCGTTCATTTGCGATGGCGATCTGATGCGAGAGCTCACACCTTAACCGGAAATTCGCCATCCCAAAGAGAGAGTTATTACTCTAATATTAAAAAAATATTAAAAAAAAACAACTGTTGTAACAGTTTTACCACTTAATAAGGCAGGTTTTCATGTTTGTTTGTTTTTTTGACTGACCGACAACAACAAAAACATTATGTTATTTCGTATCAGGTGAGGTATGAGGAGAAAGCCGACAGGGTTTTAATGTGACCACGGGTAGTCTGAAGTGTTTTGGTTGTGGGGGGCATGCACTGAGGGGCTGGGGAGACGGCCAGACTGAGGGGGCTGGGCTGAGACTGCCAGGCTGAGGGGGGGAGGGCTGAGACTGCCAGGCTGAGGGGGTGGGCTGAGATGGCCAGACTGAGGGGGAGGGCTGAGACTGCCAGGCTGAGGGGGAGGGCTGAGACTGCCAGGCTGAGGGGGTGGGCTGAGACGGCCAGACTGAGGGGGTGGCTGCAGGGGTGTCCACACCGGGGTCAGCTCTTACTGATCAGCCATAGAATCACTGCTGTTTAGATCATGGGTCAAGCTCCTGTACTCTGGGCTTCTGTTATGGTGAGACTGAGGGGGTGGGCTGAGACGGCCAGGCTGAGGGGGGTGGGCTGAGACGGCCAGGCTGAGGGGGGGGTGGGCTGAGGGGGGAGGGCTGAGGGGGTGGGATGAGGGGGAGGGCTGAGACGGCCAGGCTGAGGGGGTGGGCTGAGGGGGAGGGCTGAGGGGGTGGGCTGAGGGGGAGGGCTGAGACGGCCAGGCTGAGGGGGTGGGAGGGCTGAGACTGCCAGACTGAGGGGGTGGGCTGAGGGGGAGGGCTGAGACGGCCAGGCTGAGGGGGGGGGTGGGCTGAGGGGGGGGTGGGCTGAGACGGCCAGACTGAGGGGGGGGTGGGCTGAGACGGGGGGAGGGGGCTGAGACGGCCAGACTGAGGGGGTGGGCTGAGACGGCCAGGGAGGGGGTGGGCTGAGACGGCCAGACTGAGGGGGTGGGCTGAGACGGCCAGACTGAGGGGGTGGGCTGAGACGGCCAGACTGAGGGGGTGGGCTGAGACGGCCAGACTGAGGGGGTGGGCTGAGACGGCCAGACTGAGGGGGTGGGCTGAGACGGCCAGACTGAGGGGTGGGCTGGGGGGTGGGCTGAGACGGCTGAGGGCTGAGACGGCCAGGCTGAGGGGGTGGGCTGAGACGGCCAGGCTGAGGGGGGGGGTGGGGGCTGGGAGACGGCCAGACTGAGGGGGGGTGGGCTGAGGGGGTGGGCTGAGACGGCCAGGCTGAGGGGGTGGGCTGAGACGGCCAGCTGAGGGGTGGGCTGAGACGGCCAGGCTGAGGGGGTGGGCTGAAGACTGAGGGGAGGGCCAGGCTGAGGGGGGGGTGGCCTGGGGGGTGGGCTGAGACGGCCAGACTGAGGGGCTGGGCTGAGACGGCCAGACTGAGGGGGTGGGCTGAGGGGGGGGCTGAGACGGCCAGGCTGAGGGGGTGGGCTGAGGGGAGGGCTGAGGGGGGCTGAGGGGGAGGGGGACGGCCAGCTGAGGGGGTGGGCTGAGACGGCCAGGCTGAGGGGCTGGGCTGAGACGGCCAGACTGAGGGGCTGGGCTGAGGGGGAGGGCTGAGACTGCCAGGCTGAGGGGGAGGGCTGAGACTGCCAGGCTGAGGGGGTGGGCTGAGATGGCCAGACTGAGGGGAGGGCTGAGACTGCCAGGCTGAGGGGGTGGGCTAAGACGGCCAGACTGAGGGGGAGGGCTGAGACGGCCAGACTGAGGGGGTGGCTGTGGCTGCAGGGGTGTCCACACCGGGGTCAGCTCTTACTGATCAGCCATAGAATCACTGCTGTGCAGGTGGAGGCTGGTCTATGTGCAGTGGACGAGGAGAGGGGTTTGGTTCTAACTTTCTAGGTTAAATGAAATTTAAGTTTGTATTTTAAATAAAGTTTGTATTGTAAATTATGTAATAACTATTGGGCCAACAAAGTTTTTGTTTCTTTTTATCTCCCTCCCTCCCTCCCTCCCTCCCTCCCTCCCTCCCCCTCCCTCCCTCCCTCCCTCTCGCTCCATCTCCCTCTCTCCCCTTCCCTCCCTCCCTGTCCATCTCCCTCCCTCCCTCTCCCTCCCTCTCCCTCTCTCCCCTTCCCTTCCTCCTTGTCCATCTCTCTCTCCCTCCCTCTCCCTCTCTCTCTCTTCCACTTCCCACCCTCCCTGTCCATCTCTCTCCCTCCCTCTCCCTCTCTCTCTCTTCCACTTCCCACCCTCCCTGTCCCTCCCTCTCCCTCCCTTTCCCTCTCTCCCCCTTCCCTTCCTCCTTGTCCATCTCTCCCTCTCTCTCTCTTTCCCCTTCCCTCCCTCCCTCCCTGTCCATCTCTCTCCCTCCCTCTCCCCTCTCTCTCTTCCACTTCCCACCCTCCCTGTCCATCTCTCTCCCCTCTCTCTTCCCCTTCCCTCCCTCCCTCCCTGTCCATCTCTCTCCCTCCCTCTCTCCTCTCTCTCTCTCTCTCTTCCCCTTCCCTCCCTCCCTGTCCATCTCTCTCCCTCCCTCTCCCTCTCTCTCTCTTCCCCTTCCCTCCCTCCCTGTCCATCTCTCCCTCTCTCCCCCTTCCCTCCCTCCCTGTCCATCTCCCTCCCTCCCTCTCCCTCTCTCCCCCTTCCTCCCTCCCTGTCCATCTCTCTCTCTTCCCCTTCCTTCCCTCTCTCTCTTCCCCTTCCCTCCCTCCCTGTCCATATCTCTCCCTCCCTCTCCCGCCCCCATCGCTCTCCGTCCCCCTTCCTCCCTGTCCATCTCTCTCTCTTCCCTCTCCCTGTCTCTCTCTCTTCCCCTTCCCTCCCTCCCTGTCCATCTCCCTCCCTCCCTCCCTGTCCATCTCCCTCCCTTTCCATCTCCCTCCCTCTCCCTCTCTCTCTCTTCCCCTTCCCTGTCCATCTCTCTCTCCCTCCCTCTCCCTCGCTCTCTCTTCCCCTTCCCTCCCTCCCTGTCCATCTCTCCCTCTCCCTCTCCCTCTTTTCCCCTTCCCTCCTCCCTGTCCATCTCTCTCCCTCCCTCTCCCTCTCTCTCCCTTCCCCTTCCCTCCCTCCCTGTCCATCTCTCTCCCTCCCTCCCTGTCCATCTCCCTCCCTCCCTCCATCCTCTCCCTCTCTCTCCCTCTCTCCCCTCCCCCTCCCTCTCCCTCTCTCTCTTCCCCTTCCCTCCCTCTCCCGCCCCATCGCTCTCCGTCCCCCTTCCTCCCTGTGTGTGTGTGAGCATTAAGCCACGTTTTATCCTGAGACTTTAGTGGTGGTTCTTAGTTAGAGAGGCCCGTAGAGGAGCTAATTTACCCCCCAGAGGAGAGCTCAATCTTGGGCTAGTAATTAGGCCTTTCAGCCTCCTTCCTAGAGAGTAGGCTCCATCCAACGTTTCTCCTCTGCTTTGTTCTATATGAGGAAATGGGACGGATGTTACACATGTTGGTGTCCTGATACCACAGAGAACGCTCAGTGGAATGCCAAGGGAACGTCGTGCTGTATTTCCTGACAGGGAACGTCGTGTTGTATTTCCTGAGAGGGAACGTCGTGTTGTATTTCCTGAGAGGGAACGTCGTGTTGTATTTCCTGAGAGGGAACGTCGTGTTGTATTTCCTGAGAGGGAACGTCGTGTTGTATTTCCTGAGAGGGAACGTCGTGTTGTATTTCCTGAGAGGGAACGTATTTCGTGTTGTATTTCCTGAGAGGGAACGTTGTGTTGTATTTCCTGAGAGGGAACGTCGTGTTGTATTTCCTGAGAGGGAACGTCGTGTGTATTTCCTGTATTTCCTGAGAGGGAACATCGTGTTGTATTTCCTGAGGGACGTCGTGTTGTATTTCCTGAGAGGGAACGTCGTGTTGTATTTCCTGAGAGGGAACGTCGTGTTGTATTTCCTGAGAGGGTTGTATTTCCTGAGAGGGAACGTCGTGTTGTATTTCGAGAGGGAACGTCGTGTTGTATTTCCTGAGGGAACGTCGTGTTGTATTTCCTGAGAGGGAACATCGTGTTGTATTTCCTGAGAGGGAACGTCGTGTTGTATTTCCTGAGAGGGAACGTCGTGTTGTATTTCGAGAGGGAACGTCGTGTTGTATTTCCTGAGAGGGAACGTCGTGTTGTATTTCGAGAGGGAACGTCGTGTTGTATTTCCTGAGAGGGAACGTTGTGTTGTATTTCCTGAGGGAATGTTGTGTTGTATTTCCATATAGAACACTAAACCATGTAGAACACTAAACCATGTTGGTGTAGAACACTAAACCATGTAGAACACTAAACCATGTCCATGTAGAACACTAAACCATGTAGAACACTAAACCATGTTGGTGTAGAACTCTAAACCATGTAGAACACTAAACCATATCCATGTAGAACACTAAACCATGTAGAACACTAAACCATGTAGAACACTAAACCATGTAGAACACTAAACCATGTAGAACACTAAACCATGTAGAACACTAAACCATGTAGAACACTAAACCATGACGGTGTAGAACACTAAACCATGTAGAACACTAAACCATGACGGTGTAGAACACTAAACCATGTAGAACACTAAACCATGCTGGTGTAGAACACTAAACCATGTAGAATACTAAACCATGTCGGTGTAGAACACTAAACCATGTAGAACACTAAAACATGTCGGTGTAGAACACTAAACCATGTAGAACACTAAACCATGTTGGTGTAGAACACTAAACCATGTAGAACACTAAACCATGTAGAACACTAAACCATGTTGGTGTAGAACACTAAACCATGTAGAATACTAAACCATGTAGAACACTAAACCATGTCGGTGTAGAACACTAAACCATGTAGAACACTAAACCATGTAGAACACTAAACCATGTAGAACACTAAACCATGTCGGTGTAGAACACTAAACCATGTAGAACACTAAACCATGTAGAACACTAAACCATGTAGAACACTAAACCATGCTGGTGTAGAAAAACTAAACCATGTAGAACACTAAACCATGTAGGCTACAGTATAGAGGAATAGAAGCATTCTATGCAATTACAGGGTATACTGTCTACACATACTGTATTTGGAAATCAAACTTCAACATTGAAAAGGTTTGATGCTGGCACAAAACTACAACCATCTCTCTTAGATTGGAAGAACTGTGTTTGTCTTCTGATAGCAAGAATGTTTACCCATACTAAACCCAATGACTCTTACACTACAAATGATGGTTTGTCATATTTACTCCTTTCTCTCCCTGTCTTCTCTCCTCTCTCTCCCCAGGGTCGTCAGGGCAGCAACCCTTGGTCCAGAATCAGACAGTAACAGAGGGGGGGACAGCCAACATGACTTGCAGGGTAGAGTACAACGACCAAACTTCCCTCCAGTGGTCTAACCCTGCACAGCAGACACTGTTCTTCGGAGACAAGAAAGGTAAGAGCAACGAGATCACTAAAGATAGACTGCAATAGTCCACGTTTGTCCAGGTCCCCAAGACGTCACTATATGTCTTCTTCTTCGCAATATATATATATATTTTTAAACGAGTACCAAGAACTGGGATTGAACCCGCGATGCTCAGTCAAAAATCAACATTTATCCTAGTTTTTTTTTTTACCTTTATTTAACTAGGCAAGTCAGTTAAGAACAAATTCTTATTTTCAATGACGGCCTAGGAACAGTGGGTTAACTGCCTTGTTTAGGGGCAGAACGACAGATTTGTACCTTGTCAGCTCGGGGATTCGAACTTGCAACCTTCCGGTTACTAGTCCAACGCTCTAACCACTAGGCTACCTGCCACCTCTGCACTCTAACCACTAGGCTACCTGCCGCCTCTCCACTCTAACCACTAGGCTACCTGCCACCTCTACACTCTAACCACTAGGCTACCCTAGTTGAGACACTATCCACATTTCCATCCACAGTTTTTATGCAAGTAAAGTCAAACCGTATAAAAATAATATTATTATTGTGATGGAAATAGGAGGTTTCGTTTAAAATGTGATAAATGCCAACAGATGATCTGTTCGTTGGACATGTTGGGATCTTTTCAAATCAAATCAAACTTTATTTGTCACATGTGCCTAATACAACAGGTGTAGACCTTTTCTGTGAAATGCTTACTTACTAGCCCTTAACCAACAATGCAGTTCAAGAAGAGTTAAGAAAATATTTACCAAATAAACAATAGTAAAAAATAATAACAAGTAACACAATAAAATAACATAACGAGGCTATATACAGATGGTTCTGGTACCAGTTGCAAACTGCAGTCTGGCTTTTTTATGGTGGTTTTGGAGCAGTGGCTTCTTCCTTGCTGAGCGGCCTTTCAGGTTATGTCGATATAGGACTTGTTTTACTGTGGATATAGATACTTTTGTACCTGTTTCCTCCAGCATCTTCACAAGGTCCTTTTGCTGTTGTTCTGGGATTGATTTGCACTTTTCCCACAAAAGTACGTTCATCTCTAGGAGACAGAATGCGTCTCCTTCCTGAGCGGTATGACGGCTGCATGGTCCCATGGTGTTTATACTTGCGTACTATTGTTTGTACAGATGAACTTGGTACCTTCAGGCATTTGGAATAGATGAACCAGACTTGTGGAGGTCTACAATTTTTTTACCGTGGTCTTGGCTGATTTCCCATGATGTCAAGCAAAGAGGCACTGAGTTTGAAGTTAGGCCTTGAAATACATCCACAGGTCCACCTCCAATTGACTCAAATGATGTCAATTAGCCTATCAGAAGCTTCTAAAGCCATGACATGATTTTCTGGAATTTTCCAAGCTGTTTAAAGGCACAGTCAACTTGTGTATGTAAACTTCTGACCCACTGGAATTGTGATACAGTGAATTATAAGTGAAATAATCTGTCTGTAAACAATTGTTGGAAAATTACTTGTGTGATTTTGCACAATGTGGATGTCCTAACCGACTTGCCAAAACTATAGTTTGTTAACAAGAAATGTGTGTAGTGGTTGAAACACTTAGGTTGGAGTCATTAAAACTAGTGTATGTAAACTTCTGACTTCAACTGTATATAAGTAAATAATAATATCAATATAGGACAAAACACATCACGTCAAGAGAGACAACACTACATAAAGAGAGACCTAAGACAACAACAGATCATGGCAGCAACACATGACAATACAGCATGGTAGCAACACAACATAACAACAACATGGTAGCAACACAACATGGTAGCATTATTGGGCACAGACAACGGCACAAAGGGAAAGAAGGTAGAGACAATAACAGTTTGAGTGTTTGTTGCAGCTTGTTCCAGTCGCTAGCTGCAGAGAACTGAAAAGACGAGCGACCCAGGGATGTGTGTGCTTTGTGGACCTTTAACAGAATGTGACTGGCAGAACGGATGTTTGTATGTGGAGGATGAGGGCTGCAGTAGATATCTCAGATAGGGGAAGGGAGGCCTAACAGGGTTTTATAAATAACCAGTGGGTCTTGCGTTGGGTATACAGAGATGACCAGTTTACAGAGGAGTATAGAGTGCAGTGGTGTGTCCTATGGGAAATCTGATGGCTGAATGGTAAATAACATCTAGCCGCTCGAGAGCACCCTTACCTGCCGATCTATAAATGACATCTCGGTAATCTAGCATGGGTAGGATGGTCATCTGAATCAGGGTTAGTTTGGGGTGAAAGAGGAGCGATTACGATAGAGGAAACCAAGTCTAGATTTAACTTTAGCATGCAGCTTTGATATGTGCTGAGAGAAGGACAGTGTACCGTCTAACCATACTCCCAAGTACTTGTATGAGGTGACTACCTCAAGCTCTAAACCCTCAGAGGTAGTAATCACACCTGTGGGGGGAGGGGCATTCTTCTTACCAAACCACATGATCTTTGTTTTGGAGGTGTTCAGAACAAGGTTAAGGGTAGAGAAAGCTTGTTGGACGCTAAGAAAGCTTTGTTGTCGAGTGTTTAACACAAAAACCCGGGTAGGGGCCAGCTGAGTATAAGACTGTATCATCTGCATATAAATGCCTGAGCTATGTTGTTGATGTAAATTGAGAAGAGCGTGGGGCCTAGGGTCGAGCCTTGGGGTACTCCCTTGGTGACAGGCAGTGGCTGAGACAGCAGATTTTCTGACTTCATACACTGCACTCTTTGAGAGTGGTAGTTAGCAAACCAGGCCAAAGACCCCTCAGAGAAACCAATACTCCATTGCTGGCCCACAAGAATGGAATGGTCTACCGTATCAAAAGCTTTGGCCAAGTCAATAAAAATAGCAGCACAACTTTGCTTAGAATCAAGGGCAATGGTGACATCATTGAGGACCTTTAAGGTTGCAGTTACACATCCATAACCTGAGCGGAAACCAGACTGCATACCCGAGAGAATACTATAGACATCAAGAAAGCGTGGTCAACAGCTTTTCATAAGGTACTCTACCTCAGGCGAGCAATACCTCAAGACTTCAGAATATTAGAGGACTTCTTTAATATTATTATAATAATTATCTGTTTGTGTCAGTAAAATGTGAGAAATGGCTTCATGCTCAAATATTGATATATCATATCGAAGTACACTGCATGACCAAAAGTATGTGGACACCTGCTCGTCAAACATCTCATTCCAAAATCATGGGCATTTATATGGAGTGTGTGTCCCCCTTTGCTGCTATAATAGCCTCCACTCTTCTGGGAAGGCTTTCCACTAGATGATGGAACATTGCTGGAACATTGCTGCTATAACGGCCTCCACACTTCTCGGAAGGCTTTCCACTAGATGTTGGAACATTGCTGCTATAACGGCCTCCACTCTTCTGGGAAGGCTTTCCACTAGATGTTGGAACATTGCTGCTATAAAACCCTCCACTCTTGTTGGAACATCACTGCTATAACAGCCTCCACTCTTCTGGGAAGGCTTTCCATTAGATGTTGGAACATTGCTGCTATAACGGCCTCCACTCTTCTCGGAAGGCTTTCCTCTAGATGTTGGAACGTTGCTGCAATAACAGCCTCCACTCTTCTGGGAAGGCTTTCCACTAGATGTTGGAACATTGCTGCTATAACAGCCTCCACTCTTCTGAGAAGGCTTTCCACTAGATGTTGGAACATTGCTGCTATAACAGCCTCCACTCTTCTGAGAAGGCTTTCCACTAGATGTTGGAACATTGCTGCTATAACAGCCTCCACTCTTCTGAGAAGGCTTTCCACTAGATGTTGGAACATTGCTGCTATAACAGCCTCCACTCTTCTGGGAAGGCTTTCCACTAGATGTTGGAACATCACTGCTATAACAGCCTCCACTCTTCTGGGAAGGCTTTCTACTAGATGTTGGAACATTGCTGCTATAACAGCCTCCACTCTTCTGAGAAGGCTTTCCACTAGATGTTGGAACATTGCTGCTATAACAGCCTCTACTCTTCTGGGAAGGCTTTCTACTAGATGTTGGAACATTGCTGCTATAACAGCCTCCACTCTTCTGGGAAGGCTTTCCACTAGATGTAGGAACATTGCTGCTATAACAGCCTCCACTCTTCTGAGAAGGCTTTCCACTAGATGTAGGAACATTGCTGCTATAACGGCCTCCACTCCTCTGGGAAGGCTTTCCTCTAGATGTTGGAACATTGCTGCTATAACAGCCTCCACTCTTCTGGGAAGGCTTTCCACTAGATGTTGGAACATTGCTGCTATAACAGCCTCCACTCTTCTGGGAAGGCTTTCCACTAGATGTTGGAACATTGCTGCTATAACAGCCTCCACTCTTCTGGGAAGGCTTTCCACTAGATGTTGGAACATTGCTGCTATAACAGCCTCCACTCTTCTGGGAAGGCTTTCCACTAGATGTAGGAACATTGCTGCAGGGATTTTCTTCCTTTCAGCCGCAAGAGCATTAATGAGGTCGGGCATTGATGTTAAGACAATTAGTCCTTGCTCGCTGTCGGCATTCCAAATTATCCCAAAGGTGTTCGATGGGGTTGAGGTCAGGGCTCTGTGCAGGCCAGCCAAGTTCTTCCACACCTTTTTCTACAAACCACATTTGCCATAAAGTTGGAAGCACAGAATCGTCTAGAATGTCATTGAATGCTCTAGGGTTAAGATTTCCTTTCACCGGAGGGGACTAGACTGAACCATAAAAAACAGCCCCAGACTATTATTTCTCCTCCACCAAACTTGACAGCATTCGGGCAGGTAGCACTCTCCTGGCAGCCGCCAAAACACAGATTTGTCCATCGCACTTCCAAATGATGAAGCGTGATTCATCACTCCAGAGACCAATGGGGGAGTGGCGAGCTTTACATCATTAAGAACAGTTGTTTGCACTAACGTTGCTTCCAGAGGCCGTTTGGAACTCAGACGATATTTACACGCTAAACTCTTCAGCACACGCCGGTCCCGTTGTCGGAGTTTGTGTGGCCTACCACTTCAAGGCGGAGCCGTTGTTGCTCCTAGACCTTTCCACTTCACAATAACAGCTCTTACAGTTGACACCCAGGGGAGGCGGGCGGCTCCTAGCAGGTCAGAAATTTGACAAACTGACTTGTTTGGAAAGTTGTCATCCTGAAAGTCACTGAGCTCATCAGTGAGGCCCGTTCTACTGCCAGTGTTTGTTTACGGAGATTGGATGGCTGTGTGGTCATGGTGATGAGCTTGATGGTGATCGAGCGTCTTATTCTGGTGACATGAGGATCGATGCTTGACTGCCGTTTGACAACAAACAAACAAAAATCCATGGTAATAATCTCCTCCTGTAGTGTGCGTTTGGGTAAAATCACAGAGGAAGCCAAGCCTGAATTTTTTTGGGCCCATGTTGTGATAATTGCATTGTTTTGCTCTATAACCTGTTATAGAGATACTTAGTCCATATGACACTGTGATATATAGGACCTAAAGACCAAGACAATTAGAAAACACAGTGACCTAAAGACCAAGACAATTAGAAGACACAGTGACCTAAAGACCAAGACAATTAGAAAACACAGTGACCTAAAGACCAAGACAATTAGAAGACACAGTGTAAAGACCAAGACAATTAGAAAACACAGTGACCTAAAGACCAAGACAATTAGAAAACACAGTGACCTAAAGACCAAGACAATTAGAAAACACAGTGACCTAAAGACCAAGACAATTAGAAGACACAGTGGCCTAAAGACCAAGACAATTAGAAGACACAGTGGCCTAAAGACCAAGACAATTAGAAGACACAGTGGCCTAAAGACCAAGACAATTAGAAGACACAGTGGCCTAAAAACCAAGACAATTAGAAGACACAGTGGCCTAAAGACCAAGACAATTAGAAGACACAGTGGCCTAAAGACCAAGACAATTAGAAGACACAGTGGCCTAAAGACCAAGACAATTAGAAGACACAGTGACCTAAAGACCAAGACAATTAGAAAACACAGTGACCTAAAGACCAAGACAATTAGAAAACACAGTGACCTAAAGACCAAGACAATTAGAAGACACAGTGTAAAGACCAAGACAATTAGAAAACACAGTGACCTAAAGACCAAGACAATTAGAAGACACAGTGGCCTAAAGACCAAGACAATTAGAAGACACAGTGGCCTAAAGACCAAGACAATTAGAAGACACAGTGGCCTAAAGACCAAGACAATTAGAAGACACAGTGGCCTAAAGACCAAGACAATTAGACACAGTGGCCTAAAGACCAAGACAATTAGAAGACACAGTGGCCTAAAGACCAAGACAATTAGAAGACACAGTGGCCTAAAGACCAAGACAATTAGAAGACACAGTGGCCTAAAGACCAAGACAATTAGAAAACACAGTGACCTAAAGACCAAGACAATTAGAAGACACAGTGGCCTAAAGACCAAGACAATTAGAAGACACAGTGACCTAAAGACCAAGACAATTAGAAAACACAGTGGCCTAAAGACCAAGACAATTAGAAGACACAGTGGCCTAAAGACCAAGACAATTAGAAGACACAGTGACCTAAAGACCAAGACAATTA
Source organism: Oncorhynchus tshawytscha (assembly GCF_018296145.1). Classification (NCBI taxonomy): domain Eukaryota; kingdom Metazoa; phylum Chordata; class Actinopteri; order Salmoniformes; family Salmonidae; genus Oncorhynchus; species Oncorhynchus tshawytscha. The sequence goes on along the minus strand of NC_056461.1, from coordinate 47,764,870 downwards.
GAAAACACAGTGGCCTAAAGACCAAGACAATTAGAAGACACAGTGGCCTAAAGACCAAGACAATTAGAAGACACAGTGGCCTAAAGACCAAGACAATTAGAAGACACAGTGGCAGAATGAATGTAACCACACCTTTGTTTCATCACTCATCCTGGAGAGCAGCCTCTGTCCGGTGATGTCTACAAAGCGTGTTGCATGTAACAAACAGTTACATGACTTACAGCAAGATCAAGCAAGGTCATGTTTCAGACATTTTTCAGACCACTAAAACAACTATTTGATTTAGAACCACAGAGAGTTACCGCAAGTCACAATGAAAAACAGGAGCTGCCTCCACTATTCCAGCACCATTTCAACATCATCAAATCACCTTTGCTTAGTCTAATACAGTGACAACTAAAAGATACCAAAAACTATTTAGTCCAATCAACTTAAAGCTAAATATGATGTGGCTGTCTACGGTTCTGATTTATCTGTGCGTGTGTGTGTGTGTGTGTGCGCATGTGTGGGTGTGTGTGCGCGCGTGTGTGTGTGTGCGTGCATGTGTGTGCGCGCGTGTGTGTGTGTCTGCGTGTGTGTCTGCGTGTGTGTCTGTGTGTGTGTGTGCGTGCGAGTGTGCGTGAGGTGAGTGAGTGTGTGTGAGTGAGCAAGCGAGTGAGTGTGTGTGTGTGTGTGTGTGTGCGCGCGCGCGTGCGTGAGCGTGTGTGTGAGCGTGTGTGTGCAAGTGTGTGTGTGCAAGTGTGTGTGTGCAAGTGTGTGTGTGCAAGTGTGCGTGCGTGAGTGAGTGAGTGAGTGAGTGAGTGAGTGAGTGAGTGAGTGAGCGTGCGTGCGCGCGCGTGTGTGTGTGTGTGTGTGTGTGTGTGTGTGTGTGTTTAGAAAAACATCCTCCCATTGTCATGTTGACTCACCCTACTTGTAGTGAAACGCCAACATCCTCCCATTGTCATGTTGACTCACCCTACTTGTAGAGAAACTCCAACATCCTCCCATTGTCATGTTGACTCACCCTACTTGTAGTGAAACGCCAACATCCTCCCATTGTCATGTTGACTCACCCTACTTGTAGAGAAACTCCAACATCCTCCCATTGTCATGTTGACTCACCCTACTTGTAGAGAAACTCCAACATCCTCCCATTGTCATGTTGACTCACCCTACTTGTAGAGAAACTCCAACATCCTCCCATTGTCATGTTGACTCACCCTACTTGTAGTGAAACGCCAACATCCTCCCATTGTCATGTTCACTCACCCTACTTGTAGAGAAACTCCAACATCCTCTCATTGTCATGTTGACTCACCCTACTGGTAGAGAAACTCCAACATCCTCCCATTGTCATGTTGTCTAAACGGTCTCTGTCATACAGTACACACTTTTATTTTTGTTGTTGTCCTTGACTACCTGACTAAAACACTTGCTCGTTAGCCTAACTTCCAGACTGTATCTGCTAGCCTACCCAGACTGTATCTGCTAGCCTACCCAGACTGTATCTGCTAGCCTACCCAGACTGTATCTGCTAGCCTACCCAGACTGTACCTGCTAGCCTACCCAGACTGTACCTGCTAGCCTACCCAGACTGTATCTGCTAGCCTACCCAGACTGTATCTGCTAGGCTACCCAGACTGTATCTGCTAGCCTACCCAGACTGTATCTGCTAGCCTACCCAGACTGTATCTGCTAGCCTACCCAGACTGTATCTGCTAGCCTACCCAGACTGTATCTGCTAGACTACCCAGACTGTATCTGCTAGCCTACCCAGACTGTACCTGCTAGCCTACCCAGACTGTACCTGCTAGCCTACCCAGACTGTATCTGCTAGCCTACCCAGACTGTATCTGCTAGCCTACCCAGACTGTATCTGCTAGCCTACCCAGACTGTATCTGCTAGCCTACCCAGACTGTATCTGCTAGCCTACCCAGACTGTATCTGCTAGCCTACCCAGACTGTATCTGCTAGCCTACCCAGACTGTATCTGCTAGCCTACCCAGACTGTATCTGCTAGCCTACCCAGACTGTATCTGCTAGCCTACCCAGACTGTATCTCTGCTAGCCTACCCAGACTGTACCTGCTAGCCTACCCAGACTGTACCTGCTAGCCTACCCAGACTGTATCTGCTAGCCTACCCAGACTGTATCTGCTAGCCTACCCAGACTGTATCTGCTAGCCTACCCAGACTGTATCTGCTAGCCTACCCAGACTGTATCTGCTAGCCTACCCAGACTGTATCTGCTAGCCTACCCAGACTGTATCTGCTAGACTACCCAGACTGTATCTGCTAGCCTACCCAGACTGTACCTGCTAGCCTACCCAGACTGTATCTGCTGCCTAGCCTACCCAGACTGTATCTGCTAGCCTACCCAGACTGTATCTGCTAGCCTACCCAGACTGTATCTGCTAGCCTACCCAGACTGTATCTGCTAGCCTACCCAGACTGTATCTGCTAGCCTACCCAGACTGTATCTGCTAGCCTACCCAGACTGTATCTGCTAGCCTACCCAGACTGTATCTGCTAGCCTACCCAGACTGTATCTGCTAGCCTACCCAGACTGTATCTGCCGGCGGTTGGCCAGAGTGCAGGTTCCAAGACAGAGTAGGCACATTTGATATTTAACATCAACATCAACATCAACTTTGTGACAAAACAATCGGTTGAAAATGTGATGATTTACACATTATTCAGTGCATGAGGTAATAAGTGGAAAAGTACATTTTGTGTGCATTATGTCATCAACATTGATTTTTTTATCCGCAACAAGTCAGTTTGGTGGAAACACACCACTGGTCTGTTCTCTCAGGGATTTAAACTAGTCTGTTCTCTTAGGGATTTAAACTAGTCTGTTCTCTCAGGGATTTAAACTAGTCTGTTCTCTCAGGGATTTAAACTAGTCTGTTCTCTCAGGGATTTAAACTGGTCTGTTCTCTTAGGGATTTAAACTAGTCTGTTCTCTCAGGGATTTAAACTAGTCTGTTCTCTCAGGGATTTAAACTAGTCTGTTCTCTCAGGGATTTAAACTGGTCTGTTCTCTCAGGGATTTAAACTAGTCTGTTCTCTCAGGGATTTAAACTAGTCTGTTCTCTCAGGGATTTAAACTAGTCTGTTCTCTTAGGGATTTAGACTGGTCCGTTCTCTTAGGGATTTAAACGAGTCTGTTCTCTCAGGGATTTAAAACTAGTGTGTTCTCTCAGGGATTTAAACGAGTCTGTTCTCTCAGGGATTTAAACTAGTCTGTTCTCTCAGGGATTTAAACTAGTCTGTTCTCTTAGGGCTTTAGACTGGTCCGTTCTCTTAGGGATTTAAACGAGTCTGTTCTCTCAGGGATTTAAACTAGTGTGTTCTCTCAGGGATTTAAACGAGTCTGTTCTCTCAGGGCTTTAGACTGGTCTGTTCTCTTAGGGATTTAAACTAGTCTGTTCTCTCAGGGATTTAAACTAGTTTGTTCTCTCAGGGATTAAAACTAGTCTGTTCTCTCAGGGATTTAAACTAGTCTGTTCTCTCAGGGATTTAAACTAGTCTGTTCTCTCAGGGATTTAAACTAGTCTGTTCTCTCAGGGATTTAAACTAGTCTGTTCTCTCAGGGCTTTAGACTGGTCTGTTCTCTTAGGGATTTAAACTAGTCTGTTCTCTTAGGGATTTAAACTAGTCTGTTCTCTCAGGGATTTAAACTAGTCTGTTCTCTCAGGGATTTAAACTAGTTTGTTCTCTCAGGGATTAAAACTAGTCTGTTCTCTCAGGGATTTAAACTAGTCTGTTCTCTCAGGGATTTAAACTAGTCTGTTCTCTCAGGGATTTAAACTAGTCTGTTCTCTCAGGGATTTAAACTAGTCTGTTCTCTCAGGCTTTAAAGGCTTTAAACTAGTCCGGTCTAGGATTGGAGAGGATTTCAGACAGTAAGAACTCCTGACCATGTGGCTATTACTAAATCCATATAATCACATCAACACAGTATCACACAAACACAGACACTTGCAAGCAGACACACACATACACATATGCATACACACATATACTGTACACACACACACACACCCACCCACACACACCTCCATACCGAGGAGAGGCAGGAGAACATTAGCGGTATAATCCGGTATAATTCTCCAGGTGTTTCATTCAGACATAAACTTGGCGCCTCTCGCTCCATAATTACAATTTTCCCCTCTTCCTCCTTCCTCATACACACTGTCCCTCACAGTGTGGCGTTTGTTTACTAGCTTCTGGTTCTTCTGCCTCTAACTCCTTTCCTTGGCACAGAGTTGTTATGTTGTGCGTTGTCATAGTGTTGGTATTGTTGTGTTATCCTTTGCCACTGTGCTTGATGATGTGTTTAGTGAACACACCCCTTGTTCTCTCCTTGGCACAGTGTCCGATGAACCTGCTGAATGGCCCCTCATTTCTCTTTTAGGTACTGCGTTGCATGTTGTTGGTAATGTTGTGTTTAGTGAACACACCCCTTGTTCTCTGCCTATAAACCTGAACACACCCCTTGTTCTCTGCCTATAAACCTGAACACACCCCTTGTTCTCTGCCTCTAAACCTGAACACACCCCTTGTTCTCTGCCTATAAACCTGAACACACCCCTTGTTCTCTGCCTATAAACCTGAACACACCCCTTGTTCTCTGCCTATAAACCTGAACACACCCCTTGTTCTCTGCCTCTAAACCTGAACACACCCCTTGTTCTCTGCCTATAAACCTGAACACACCCCTTGTTCTCTGCCTATAAACCTGAACACACCCCTTGTTCTCTGCCTCTAAAGTTGAACACACCCCTTGTGTGCATTAGTTATATGCTTTAGTTTTAATACATTAGTTATTGTGCATTAGTTATAATACATTAGTTATTGTGCATTAGTTGTGGTGCATTAGTTATGGTGCGTTAGTTACAATACATTAGTTATTGTGCATTAGTAATGGTGCATTCGTTTTTATACATTAGTTATTGTGCATTAGTTATAATACATTAGTTATTGTGCATTAGTTGTGGTGCATTAGTTATGGTGCGTTAGTTATAATACATTAGTTATAATACATTAGTTATGGTGGATTAGTTATAATACATTAGTTATGGTGCATTAGTTACAATACATTAGTTATTGTGCATTAGTTATAATACATTAGTTATAATACATTAGTAATGGTGCATTGGTTATTATACATTAGTTATTGTGCATTAGTTGTAATACATTAGTTACGGTGCATTAGTTATGGTGCATTAGTTATGGTGAATTAGTAATGGTGCATTAGTTGTAATACATTAGTTATAGTGTATTAGTTATAGTGCATTATTTATAATACATTAGTTATGGTGCATTAGTTATGTTTATTAGTGATATGCATTAGTTACGGTGCATTAGTTATGGTGCATTAGTTGTGGTGCATTAGTTTTGGTGCATTAGTTATAGTGCATTAGTTATAATACATTAGTTATGGTGCATTAGTTATGTTTATTAGTGATATGCATTAGTTACGGTGCATTAGTTATGGTGCATTAGTTGTGGTGCATTAGTAATGGTGCATTAGTTGTAATACATTAGTTATAGTGCATTAGTTATGGTGCATTAGTTATAATATATTAGTTATCTTGCATTAGTTATAATACATTAGTTATGGTGCATTAGTTATAGTACATTAGTTATGGTGCATTAGTTATAATATATTAGTTATCTTGCATTAGTTATAATAAACTGGTTATGCATTAGGTATGGTGCATTAGTTATGGTGCATTAGTTATAATACATTAGTTATGGTGCATTAGTTATAATACATTAGTTATGGTGCATTAGTTATAATATATTAGTTATCTTGCATTAGTTATAATAAATTGGTTATGCATTAGGTATGGTGCATTAGTTATGGTGCATTAGTTATAATACATTAATTATGGTGCATTAGTTATAATACATTAGTTATAATACATTAGTTATGGTGCAATAGTTATAATACATTAGTTATGGTGCATTAGTTATAATATATTAGTTATCTTGCATTAGTTATAATAAATTGGTTATGCATTAGGTATGGTGCATTAGTTATAATACATTAGTTATGGTGCATTAGTTATGGTGCATTAGTTATAATACATTAGTTATAATACATTAGTTATAATACATTAGTTAAGGTGCATTAGTTACAATACATTAGTTATTGTGCATTAGTTATAATGCATTAGTTATATGCATTAGTTATAATACATTAGTTATGGTGCATTAGTTATAATACATTAGTTATTGTGCATTAGTTATAATGCATTAGTTATGTGCATTAGTTATAATACCTTAGTTATGGTGCATTAGATATGGTGCATTAGTTATAATACCTTAGTTATGGTGCATTAGTTGTGGTGCATTAGTTATGGTGCATTAGTTGTGGGGCATTAGTTATAATACATTAGTTATGGGGCATTAGTTATGGTGCATCAGTTGTAATACATTCGTTATGGTGCATTAGTTATAATACATTAGTGATGGTGCATTAGTTACAATACAATAGTTATGGTGCATTAGTTATGGTGCATCAGTTATAATACATTAATTATGGTGCATTAGTTATGGTGCATTAGTTATAATACATTAATTATGGTGCATTAGTTATGGTGCATTAGTTATTGTGCATTAGTTATAATACATTAGTTATGGTGCATTAGTTATACTACATTAGTTATGGTGCATTAGTTACAATACAATAGTTATGGCGTATTAGTTATATTATAATACATTAGTTATGTTTATTAGTTATATGCATTAGATATGGTGCATTAGTTATGGTTCATTATTTATGATGAATTAGTAATGGTGCATTAGTTATGGTGCATTAGTTATAATACATTAATTATGGCACATTAGTTATGTTGCATTAGTTATAATACATTAATTATGGCACATTAGTTATGGTGCATTAGTTATAATACATTAGTTATCATACATTAGTTATGGTGCATTAGTTATAATACATTAGTTATGGTGCATTAGTTATAATACATTAGTTATAATACATTAGTTATGGTGAATTAGTTATGGTGCATTAGTTATAATACATTAGTTATGGTGCATTAGTTATAATACATTAGTTATGGTGCATTAGTTATAATACATTAGTTATGGTGCATTAGTTATAATACATTAGTTATGGTGCATTAGTTATAATACATTAGTTATGGTGCATTAGTTATAATACATTAGTTATGGTGCATTACTTATAATACATTAATTATGGCACATTAGTTATGGTGCATTAGTTATAATACATTAGTTATAATACATTAGTTATAATACATTAGTTATGGTGAATTAGTTATGGTGCATTAGTTATCATTCATTAGTTATGGTGCATTAGTTATAATACATTAGTTATAATACATTAGTTATGGTGAATTAGTTATGGTGCATTAGTTATAATACATTAGTTATAATACATTAGTTATAATACATTAGTTATGGTGCATTAGTTATGGTGCATTAGTTATTGTGCATTAGTTGTAATACATTAGTTATTGTGCATTAGTTATAATACATTAGTTATGGTGCATTAGTTATAATGCATTAGTTATAATACATTAGTTATTGTGCATTAGTTGTAATGCATTAGTAATGGTGCATTAGTTATAATACATTAGTTATGGTGCATTAGTTATGGTGCATTAGTTATAATACATTAGTTATGGTGCATTAGTTATGGTGCATTAGGTATGGTGCATTAGTTATAATACATTAGTTATGGTGCATTAGTTATAATACATTAGTTATTGTGCATTAGTTATGTGCAGTAGTTATGGTGCATTGGTGCACAGACGTTACTGTGTGGTATATTTGTCCTCTCCATATCCAGTTACTCTATGCTTTGCCTGAAGAGCTAATTTTTTGCTCTCATGAGCAGAGAGAGAGTTATCTGTGGAGCAGAGAGAGAGTTATCTGTGGAGCAGAGAGAGAGTTATCTGTGGAGCAGAGAGAGAGTTATCTGTGGAGCAGAGAGAGAGTTATCTGTGGAGCAGAGAGAGAGTTATCTGTGGAGCAGAGAGAGAGTTATCTGTGGAGCAGAGAGAGAGTTATCTGTGGAGCAGAAAGAGAGTTGTCTGTGGAGCAGAGAGAGAGTTGTCTGTGGAGCAGAGAGAGAGTTATCTGTGGAGCAGAGAGAGAGTTGTCTGTGGAGCAGAGAGAGAGTTATCTGTGGAGCAGAGAGAGAGTTGTCTGTGGAGCAGAGAGAGAGTTGTCTGTGGAGCAGAGAGAGAGTTGTCTGTGGAGCAGAGAGAGAGTTGTCTGTGGAGCAGAGAGAGAGTTGTCTGATGAGCAGAGAGAGAGTTGTTTGATGAGCAGAGAGAGAGTTGTCTGATGAGCAGAGAGAGAGTTATCTGATGAACAGAGAGAGTTATCTGATGAGCAGAGAGAGAGTTATCTGATGAACAGAGAGAGGGTTATCTGATGAACAGAGAGAGAGTTATCTGATGAACAGAGAGAGTTATCTGATGAACAGAGAGAGAGTTATCTGATGAACAGAGAGAGAGTTATCGAGACAAAGGATATGTACCTTCAGCTGTACTCTCGTGTGTGTGTGTGTGTGTGTGTGTGTGTGTGTGTGTGTGTGTGTGTGTGTGTGTGTGTGTGAGTGTTTACTTGTGTGTGACAAGCACACACACACAATCCCTTTCCCAGTAGCCTCCCTGCAGACTTGCTCAATTATCAGTAGTAGATTTGAGAGTTGTGATCGCAGTGCTACCCATGACTACTGCAATGTGTAGTTATACCTGTGGAGATGATAATGGAGGTGTGTGTGTTCGTTTTCATGCTTGTGTGTCAGTCTGTTCAATAGTCCTGGTAACCCTCTACCAGTCAGTGAGTCAGTCAGTCTGTTCAATAGTCTATAGATGCACCTCCATAGAAATAAAATGAAACATGAAGTAAATGCAGGAGGCAAAAGCAGGAAGTAAAAGCAGGAAGTAAACGCAGGAAGTGTACCCATAAATCTCTGTTGTTAAGGTAAGTTGTTGAATAAACTCAACTGACAATACGCAAAATATATTATATTGCATGAGCCACATCAGTTACTATTATTTGAATAAACAGTCTACATTAATGTGGAAATTATTGCATCACAATACCAGGCACATATTTTGAGTGTTCCTATGGGTTTACTAGTCAATTCCAATCCTGTTCCATTCATTCTATTTACCAGTCATATTACCAGGGTTAGAGGTTCTATTCATTCTATTTACCAGTCATATTACCAGGGTTAGAGGTTATATTCATTCTATTTACCAGTCATATTACCAGGGTTAGAGGTTCTATTCATTCTATTTACCAGTCATATTACCAGGGTTAGAGGTTCTATTCATTCTATTTACCAGTCATATTACCAGGGTTAGAGGTTCTATTCATTCTATTTACCAGTCATATTACCAGGGTTAGAGGTTCTATTCATTCTATTTACCAGTCATATTACCAGGGTTAGAGGTTCTATTCATTCTATTTACCAGTCATATTACCAGGGTTAGAGGTTCTATTCATTCTATTTACCAGGGTTAGAGGTTCTATTCATTCTATTTACCAGTCATATTACCAGGGTTAGAGGTTCTATTCATTCTATTTACCAGTCATATTACCAGGGTTAGAGGTTCTATTCATTCTATTTACCAGTCATATTACCAGGGTTAGAGGTTCTATTCATTCTATTTACCAGTCATATTACCAGGGTTAGAGGTTCTATTCATTATATTTACCAGTCATATTACCAGGGTTAGAGGTTCTATTCATTCTATTTACCAGGGTTACAGGTTCTATTCATTCTATTTACAAGTCATATTACCAGGGTTATAGGTTATATTCATTCTATTTACCAGTCATATTACCAGGGTTATAGGTTATATTCATTCTATTTACCAGGGTAACAGGTTATATTCACTATTTACCAGTCATATTACCAGGGTTAGAGGTTCTATTCATTCTATTTACCAGGGTTACAGGTTATATTCACTATTTACCAGTCATATTACCAGGGTTAGAGGTTCTGTTCATTCTATTTACCAGTCATATGACCAGGGTTAGAGGTTCTATTCATTCTATTTACCAGTCATATTACCAGGGTTAGAGGTTCCATTCATTCTATTTACCAGTCATATGACCAGGGTTAGAGGTTCTATTCATTCTATTTACCAGGGTTACAGGTTCTATTCATTCTATTTACCAGTCATATGACCAGGGTTAGAGGTTCTATTCATTATATTCACCATTCATATTACCAGGGTTAGAGGTTCTATTCATTCTATTTACAAGTCATATTACCAGGGTTAGAGGTTCTATTCATTCTATTTACAAGTCATATTACCAGGGTTAGAGGTTCTATTCATTATATTCACCAGTCATATTACCAGGGTTAGAGGTTCTATTCATTCTATTTACAAGTCATATTACCAGGGTTAGAGGTTCTATTCATTCTATTTACCAGTCATATTACCAGGGTTAGAGGTTCTATTCATTATATTTACCAGTCATATTACCAGGGTTAGAGTTTCTATTCATTCTATTTCAGGTTCTATTCATTCTATTTACCAGTCATATGACCAGGGTTAGAGGTTCTATTCATTCTATTTACCAGGGTTAGAGGTTCTATTCACTATTTACCAGTCATATTACCAGGGTTAGAGGTTCTATTCATTCTATTTACCAGGGTTACAGGTTCTATTCATTCTATTTACCAGTCATATTACCAGGGTTAGAGGTTCTATTCGTTCTATTTACCAGTCATATTACCAGGGTTAGAGGTTCTATTCATTCTATTTACCAGGGTTAGAGGTTCTATTCATTCTATTTACCAGTCATATGACCATGGTTAGAGGTTCTATTCATTCTATTTAACAGGGTTAGAGGTTCTATTCATTCTATTTACCAGGGTTACAGGTTCTATTCATTCTATTTACCAGTCATATTACCAGGGTTAGAGGTTCTATTCATTCTATTTACCAGTCATATTACCAGGGTTAGAGGTTCTATTCATTCTATTCACCAATCATATTACCAGGGTTAGAGGTTCTATTCATTCTATTCACCAGTCATATTACCAGGGTTAGAGGTTCTATTCATTCTATTTACCAGTCATATTACCAGGGTTAGAGGTTATATTCATTCTATTTACCAGTCATATTACCAGGGTTAGAGGTTCTATTCATTCTATTTACCAGTCATATTACCAGGGTTAGAGTTTCTATTCATTCTATTTACCAGGGTTAGAGGTTCTATTCATTCTATTTACCAGTCATATTACCAGGGTTAGAGGTTCTATTCATTCTATTTACCAGGGTTAGAGGTTCTATTCATTCTATTTACCAGTCATATTACCAGGGTTAGAGGTTCTATTCATTCTATTTACCAGTCATATTACCAGGGTTAGAGGTTCTATTCATTCTATTTACCAGTCATATTACCAGGGTTAGAGGTTCTATTCATTCTATTTACCAGGGTTACAGGTTCTATTCATTCTATTTACAAGTCATATTACCAGGGTTAGAGGTTCTATTCATTATATTTACCAGTCATATTACCAGGGTTAGAGGTTATATTCATTCTATTTACCAGGGTTACAGGTTCTATTCATTCTATTTACAAGTCATATTACCAGGGTTAGAGGTTCTATTCATTCTATTTACCAGTCATATTACCAGGGTTAGAGGTTCTATTCATTCTATTTACCAGGGTTACAGGTTCTATTCATTCTATTTACAAGTCATATTACCAGGGTTAGAGGTTCTATTCATTATATTTACCAGTCATATTACCAGGGTTAGAGGTTATATTCATTCTATTTACCAGGGTTACAGGTTCTATTCATTCTATTTACAAGTCATATTACCAGGGTTAGAGGTTCTATTCATTCTATTTACCAGGGTTAGAGGTTCTATTCATTCTATTTACCAGTCATATTACCAGGGTTAGAGGTTCTATTCATTCTATTTACCAGGGTTAGAGGTTCTATTCATTCTATTTACCAGGGTTAGAGGTTCTATTCATTCTATTTACCAGGGATATTACCAGGGTTAGAGGTTCTATTCATTCTATTTACCAGGGTTACAGGTTCTATTCATTCTATTTACCAGTCATATTACCAGGGTTAGAGGTTCTATTCATTCTATTTACCAGGGTTACAGGTTCTATTCATTCTATTTACCAGGGTTACAGGTTCTATTCATTCTATTTACCAGGGTTACAGGTTCTATTCATTCTATTTACCAGGGTTACAGGTTCTATTCATTCTATTTACCAGGGTTACAGGTTCTATTCATTCTATTTACCAGTCATATTACCAGGGTTAGAGGTTCTATTCATTCTATTTACCAGGGTTAGAGGTTCTATTCATTCTATTTACCAGGGTTACAGGTTCTATTCATTCTATTTACCAGTCATATTACCAGGGTTAGAGGTTCTATTCATTCTATTTACCAGTCATATTACCAGGGTTAGAGGTTCTATTCATTCTATTTACCAGTCATATTACCAGGGTTACAGTTTCTATTCATTCTATTTACCAGTCATATTACCAGGGTTAGAGGTTCTATTCATTCTATTTACCAGGGTTAGAGGTTCTATTCATTCTATTTACCAGGGTTAGAGGTTCTATTCATTCTATTTACCAGGGTTAGAGGTTCTATTCATTCTATTTACCAGGGTTAGAGGTTCTATTCACTCTATTTACCAGGGTTAGAGGTTCTATTCATTCTATTTACCAGGGTTAGAGGTTCTATTCATTCTATTTACCAGGGTTAGAGGTTCTATTCATTCTATTTACCAGGGTTAGAGGTTCTATTCATTCTATTTACCAGGGTTAGAGGTTCTATTCATTCTATTTACCAGGGTTAGAGGTTCTATTCATTCTATTTACCAGGGTTAGAGGTTCTATTCATTCTATTTACCAGGGTTAGAGGTTCTATTCATTCTATTTACCAGGGTTAGAGGTTCTATTCATTCTATTTACCAGGGTTAGAGGTTCTATTCATTCTATTTACCAGGGTTAGAGGTTCTATTCATTCTATTTACCAGGGTTAGAGGTTCTATTCATTCTATTTACCAGGGTTAGAGGTTCTATTCATTCTATTTACCAGGGTTAGAGGTTCTATTCATTCTATTTACCAGTCATATTACCAGGGTTAGAGGTTCTATTCATTCTATTTACCAGGGTTAGAGGTTCTATTCATTCTATTTACCAGTCATATTACCAGGGTTAGAGGTTCTATTCATTCTATTTACCAGTCATATTACCAGGGTTAGAGGGTCCAATCCTGTTCTTTTCATTCTATTTATATTTACATCTCTACCAACCAGTTTCTAAGCTGGTTGGACATTAGTAGACTTATAGATAAATGGACATGATTGCTACATTTGTATGGATACATGTTGGCTTTTCCATGTATTGAAACTAAACATTTCACAGACGTTTTAGTTCGGTTTAAGTTCAGCGTAAGATTCAAGAACAGACATTTGCCATGGATCTAATCTGACTATGGTTTTTAGAAAACTGAATTCTGTATTACACTGATGGAATGTTACATCATTACATCATTCTCTGCCATGAATATTCATCTTTGTGTTAATGAAACATTAATGATAATAGATTGGATGAGACAGACGAGGAGGATGGGTAGAGAATGAATAGAGAGAGAGAAGAGATGGATCATTCTGAGAGGATGGGGAGATGTAGAGAGAAAGACAGAAAGAAAGAGCCTATTCTGAGACATCTGACGTACCGTACATCTGGGCAGGATCATTCCATTCCCATTAATGTGCTAAATGTAGCAGCCTAGCAGGTAGCCTCAAAATGCATAGCACCATAACTCACTTTTTATTTTTTATTATTTGACCTTTCTTTAACTAGGCAAGTCAGTTAAGAACAAATTCTTATTTTCAATGACGGCCTAGGAACAGTGAGTTAACTGGCTCATTCAGGAGCAGGAAGACAGACAGATTTGTACCTTGTCAGCTAACCTTTCGGTTACTAGTTCAATGCTCTAACCACTAGGCTACGCTGCTGCCCCCTATAGCTCACCTTAGCTCACTGTAGCTCACCTTAGCTCACTGTAGCTCACCTTAGCTCACTGTAGCTCACCTTAGCTCACTATAGCTCACCTTAGCTCACTGTAGCTCACCTTAGCTCACTATAGCTCACCTTAGCTCACTGTAGCTCACCTTAGCTCACTATAGCTCACCTTAGCTCCCTGTAGCTCACCTTAGCTCACTATAGCTCACCTTAGCTCACTGTAGCTCACTATAGCTCACCTTAGCTCACTATAGCTCACCTTAGCTCACCTTAGCTCACTATAGCTCACCTTAGTTCACCATAACGCACCTTTGCTCACTATAGCTCACCTTTGCTCACTATAGCTCACATTAGCTCACTATATCTCACATTAGCTCACCATAACACACCTTTGCTCACTATAGCTCACCTTAGCTCACTGTAGCTCACTATAGCTCACTGTAGCTCACCTTAGCTCACTATAGCTCACCTTAGCTCACCTTAGCTCACTATAGCTCACTATAGCTCACCATAACACACCTTTGCTCACTATAGCTCACCTTTGCTCATTATAACTCACCTTTGCTCATTATAACTCACCTTAGCTCACTATAGCTCATATAGCTTGTCTTGCTGCTTTTTGCTCTATGTTGCTCTGTCTGTATGCTATGTCTTGTCCTATGTTGCTCTACGTGTACTCACTGCTCAATGATTGTCTATATTGTAATTGTTTTTAGTAACCTGCCCAGGGACTGCGGTTGAAAATTAGCCGGCTGGTTAAAACTGGCACTTTTACTGAAACGTTAATTAATGTGCACTGTCCCTGTAAAAATAAAATAAACTCAAACTAAAACTATAGTTCTCCTTAGCTCACTATGTCTCACCTTTGCTCACTATAGCTCACCTTAGCTCATTATAGCTCACGTTTGCTCACTATAGCTCACCTTAGCTCATTATAGCTCACGTTTGCTCACTATAGCTCACCTTAGCTCATTATAGCTCACGTTTGCTCACTATAGCTTACCTTAGCTAATTATAGCTCACCTTAGCTCACTATAGCTCACCTTTGCTCACTATAGCTCAGCTCACTATAGCTCACCTTTGCTCACTATAGCTCAGCTCACTATAGCTCACCTTTGCTCACTATAGCTCAGCTCACTATAGCTCACCCTTGCTCACTATAGCTTATTTTAGCTCACTATAGCTCACCTTAGCTCACTATAGCTCACCTTAGCTCACTATAGCTCACTTTGCTCACTATAGCTCACATAATGCACCTTAGCTCACTTTGCTCACTATAGCTCACCATAACGCACCTTAGCTCATTATAGCTCACCTTAGCTCACTATAGCTCACCTTAGCTCACTATAGCTCACCTTAGCTCATTATAGCTCACCTTTGCTCACTATAGTTCACCATAATGCACCACCTTAGCTCATCATAGCTCGGGGCAGCAGCGTAGCCTAGTGGTTAGAGCGTTGGACCAGTAACCAAAAGGTTGCAAGATCAAATCCCCAAGCAGTAGTTAACCCACTGTTACTAGGCTGTCATTGTAAATAAGAATATGACCTTAACTGACTTGCCTAGTTAAATAAAGGAGAAACAAAAGAAAAAAAATAGCTCACCATAACAACAAGCATCTAAAACGGACTTGAGTCCATTGTGCAGATCGGCTGTATCTGTCAACATCACATTTTTTTCTTATTTTTAATTGCTGAAATCTGCAGGTCACAATCCCAACATTAATGGTGCTGACTAATTTAGGCCACTGTAGAGCTTTAGAGGCAGACTGTGGGCTGTAGAGCACCCAGCAGGGTAGCTTAGTGGTTAGAGCATTGGACTAGTAACCGAAAGGTTGCAAGTTCAAATCCCCGACCTGACAAGGTACAAAATCTGTCGTTCTCCCCCTGAACAGGCAGTTAACCCACTGTTCCTAGGCAGTCATTGAAAATAAGAATTTGTTCTTAACTGACTTGCCTCGTTAAATAAAGATTTTGCCTCCTAAAGGTAAAAAAAAAATAAAATCTGCAGTCTCATTTTCTATCTTTCTCACTGATTTTCTTTCTCTCTCTCTCTCGCTCTCTCTCTCAAGCCTTACTTTAGACTAGAGAGATGAGTCTTAGCAGGCCTCTCAGTTTGAAAGCATGGGGGTACTACCATGAGTGTCTATATATAGTTTCCTAGAATACCTTCTCCTTGACCAGCTCCTGTCTAGTCCTGTCTTCTGAATACCTTCTCCTTGTCCAGCTCCTGTCTAGTCCTCTGTCTTCTGAATACCTTCTCCTTGTCCAGCTCCTGTCTAGTCCTGTCTTCTGAATACCTTCTCCTTGTCCAGCTCCTGTCTAGTCCTCTGTCTTCTGAATACCTTCTCCTTGTCCAGCTCCTGTCTAGTCCTGTCTTCTGAATACCTTCTCCTTGTCCAGCTCCTGTCTAGTCCTCTGTCTTCTGAATACCTTCTCCTTGTCCAGCTCCTGTCTAGTCCTGTCTTCTGAATACCTTCTCATTGTCCAGCTCCTGTCTAGTCCTCTGTCTTCTGAATACCTTCTCCTTGTCCAGCTCCTGTCTAGTCCTGTCTTCTGAATACCTTCTCCTTGTCCAGCTCCTGTCTAGTCCTGTCTTCTGAATACCTTCTCATTGTCCAGCTCCTGTCTAGTCCTCTGTCTTCTGAATACCTTCTCCTTGTCCAGCTCCTGTCTAGTCCTGTCTTCTGAATACCTTCTCCTTGTCCAGCTCCTGTCCGGGATGATGGATGGTAGAGAGAGAGAGCGAGTGTACCTCTGGTTGAGGACATAGAGGACGGGCAGATTAATTAAGATGAGGTGGAGAGAGATGGACTGTAGTGTGAGGTGAAGGGAGGTGGAGAGAGGTGGAGGGAGATGGACTGTAGTGGGAGGTGGAGAGAGGTGGAGGGAGATGGACTGTAGTGGGAGGTGGAGAGAGGTGGCGGGAGATGGACTGTAGTGGGAGGTGGAGGGAGATGGACTGAAGTGGGAGGTGGAGAGAGGTGGAGGGAGATGGACTGTAGTGGGAGGTGGAGAGAGGTGGAGGGAGATGGACTGTAGTGGGAGGTGGAGGGAGATGGACTGTAGTGGGAGGTGGAGGGAGATGGACTGTAGAGGGAGGTGGAGAGAGGTGGAGGGAGATGGACTGTAGTGGGAGGTGGAGAGAGGTGGAGGGAGATGGACTGTAGTGGGAGGTGGAGGGAGGTGGAGGGAGATGGACTGTAGTGGGAGGTGGAGGGAGGTGGTGGGAGGTGGAGGGAGATGGACTGTAGTGGGAGGTGGAGAGAGGTGGAGGGAGATGGACTGTAGGGGGAGGTGGAGGGAGGTGGGGGAGATTGACTGTAGTGGGAGGTGGAGAGAGGTGGGGAGATGGCCTGTAGTGTGTAGTTCAGACCAGGTTAGTAGTGGTCAGACCAGGTTAGTAGTGGTCAGACCAGGTTAGTAGTGTTCAGACCAGGTTAGTAGTGGTCAGACCAGGTTAGTAGTGTTCAGACCAGGGCTATTAAAAATGTTAGTCTAGGAGCCTGGGTAGCCCAAAATCCTTACATTTCATCCCTCAGTAGACAACAGGGTACAGGGATCTGTGACATCAGGGTACAGGGATCTGTGACATCAGGGTACAGGGATCTGTGAGTTCCATCCCTCAGTAGACAACAGGGTACAGGGATCTGTGAGTTCCATCCCTCAGTAGACAACAGGATACAGGGATATGTGACATCAGGGTACAGGGATCTGTGACATCAGGGTACAGGGATCTGTGACATCAGGGTACAGGGATCTGTGACATCAGGGTACAGGGATCTGTGAGTTCCATCCCTCAGTAGACATCAGGGTACAGGGATCTGTGACATCAGGGTACAGGGATCTGTGAGTTCAGGTCAGAACTGTACTGTAGGTTTAGGACTGTCTGCTCCATAGTCAGATACTGACCATATGCTTTCTGTCACTTTCTGTGGACTCCATGGATTATTGGACTAGGCTCTCTCCTCTCTCTCATGGCTTGTCAGTTAATGAGTTATTATCGCTGCTGAACTAGACAAAGTGGTTTCTCTTTCACCTCGCCTCAATTAATTACACTTCACTTCCGTACATGTCTGCCCTCTTTCTCTCTCTCACTCTCTCTCTCTCTCTCTAGATCTCAATCCCTCTCTCTCTCCTCTCCTCACTTCCCTCCCACCCTCCTTTTATATCTCTGTAATAACAAATGAAAGGGTGTCAAGTATTTAAACAAGCCAGAGGACATTAGCAGAAACATATTGTATTAGAAAGACAAACACAGTGTTTGCATCCCAAATGGCTCCCTATTCCCTATGTAATGTACCCTATTCCCTATGTAGTGTACCCTATTCCCTATGTAGTGTACCCTATTCCCTATATAGTGTACCCTATTCTCTATAAAGTGTACCCTATTCCCTATGTAGTGTACCCTATTCTCTATAAAGTGTACCCTATTCCCTATGTAGTGTACCCTATTCCCTATGTAGTGTACCCTATTCCATATGTAGTGTACCCTATTCCATATGTAGTGTACCCTATTCCATATGTAGTGTACCCTATTCCCTATGTAGTGTACCCTATTCCCTATGTAGTGTACCCTATTCTCTATAAAGTGTACCCTATTCCCTATGTAGTGTACCCTATCCCCTATGTAGTGTACCCTATTCCCTATGTAGTGTACCCTATTCCCTATGTAGTGTACCCTATTCCCTATGTAGTGTACCCTATTCCATATGCAGTGTACCCTAGTCCCTATGCAGTGTACCCTATTCCCTATGTAGTGCACCCTATTCTCTAGGAAGTGTACCCTATTCCATATGTAGTGTACCCTATTCCCTATGTAGTGTACCCTATTCTCTATGAAGTGTACCCTATTCTCTATGTAGTGTACCCTATTACCTTTGTAGTGTACACTATTCCCTATGTAGTGTACACTATTCCCTATGTAGTGTACACTATTCCATATGTAGTGTACACTATTCCCTATGTAGTGTACCCTATTACCTTTGTAGTGTACCCTATTCTCTATAAAGTGTACCCTATTCCCTATGTAGTGTACCTTATTCGCTTCATACTCGTCGCCAAACCCACTGGCTCCATGTCATCTACAAGACCCTGCTAGGTAAAGTCCCCCCTTATCTCAGCTCGCAGGTCACCATAGCATCTCCCACCTGTAGCACACGCTCCAGCAGGTATATCTCTCTAGTCACCCCCAAAACCAATTCTTTCTTTGGCCGCCTCTCCTTCCAGTTCTCTGCTGCCAATGACTGGAACAAACTACAAAAATCTCTGAAACTGGAAACACTTATCTCCCTCACTAGCTTTAAGCACCAACTGTCAGAGCAGCTCACAGATTACTGCACCTGTACATAGCCCACCTATAATTTAGGCCAAACAACTACCTCTTTCCCAACTGTATTTAATTTATTTATTTATTTTGCTCCTTTGCACCCCATTATTTTTATTTCTACTTTGCACATTCTTCCATTGCAAAACTACCATTCCAGTGTTTTACTTGCTATATTGTATTTACTTTGCCACCATGGCCTTTTTTGCCTTTACCTCCCTTCTCACCTCATTTGCTCACATTGTATATAGACTTGTTTATACTGTATTATTGACTGTATGTTTGTTTTACTCCATGTGTAACTCTGTGTCGTTGTATCTGTCAAACTGCTTTGCTTTATCTTGGCCAGGTCGCAATTGTAAATGAGAACTTGTTCTCAACTTGCCTACCTGGTTAAATAAAGGTAAAATAAAATAAATAAATAAATAATCTATAAAGTGTACCCTATTCCATATGTAGTGTACCCTATTCCCTATGTAGTGTACCCTATTCCCTATGTAGTGTACCCTATTCCATATGTAGTGTACCCTATTACATATGTAGTGTACCCTATTCCCTATGTAGTGTACCCTATTCCATATGTAGTGTACCCTATTCCCTATGTAGTGTACCCTATTCCATATGTAGTGTACCCTATTCCCTATGTAGTGTACCCTATTCCCTATGTAGTGTACCCTATTCCCTATGTAGTGTACCCTATTCCATATGTAGTGTACCCTATTACATATGTAGTGTACCCTATTCCCTATGTAGTGTACCCTATTCCATATGTAGTGTACCCTATTCCCTATGTAGTGTACCCTATTCCATATGTAGTGTACCCTATTCCATATGTAGTGTACCCTATTCCCTATGTAGTGTACCCTATTCCATATGTAGTGTACCCTATTCCCTATGTAGTGTACCCTATTCCATATGTAGTGTACCCTATTCCCTATGTAGTGTACCCTATTCCATATGTAGTGTACCCTATTCCCTATGTAGTGTACCCTATTCCCTATGTAGTGTACCCTATTCCCTATGTAGTGTACCCTATTCCCTATGTAGTGTACCATATTCCCTATGTAGTGTACCCTATTCCCTATGTAGTGTACCCTATTCCCTATGTAGTGTACCCTATTCCATATGTAGTGTACCCTAATCCCTATGTAGTGTACCCTAATCCCTATGTAGTGTACCCTATTCCCTATGTAGTGTACCCTATTCCCTATGTAGTGTACCCTATTCCCTATGTAGTGTACCCTATTCCCTATGTAGTGTACCCTATTCCCTAGGTAGTGTAACCTATTCCCTAGGTAGTGTAACCTATTCCCTAGGTAGTGTACCCTATTCCCTATGTAGTGTACCCTATTCCCTAGGTAGTGTAACCTATTCCCTAGGTAGTGTAACCTATTCCCTATGTAGTGTACCCTAATCCCTATGTAGTGTACCCTATTCCCTAGGTAGTGTAACCTATTCCCTAGGTAGTGTAACCTATTCCCTAGGTAGTGTAACCTATTCCCTATGTAGTGTACCCTAATCCCTATGTAGTGTACCCTATTCCCTAGGTAGTGTAACCTATTCCCTAGGTAGTGTAACCTATTCCCTATGTAGTGTACCCTAATCCCTATGTAGTGTACCCTAATCCCTATGTAGTGTACCCTATTCCCTATGTAGTGTACCCTATTCCCTATGTAGTGTACCCTATTCCCTATGTAGTGTACCCTATTCCCTATGTAGTGTACCCTATTCCCTATGTAGTGTACCCTATTCCCTATGTAGTGTACCCTATTCCATATGTAGTGTACCCTATTCTCTCATCAGGGCCCTTTAGGCTCTGGTCTAGTGCAGTACATAGGGGATAGGCTGCCGTTTGGTAACGTGACACGTAACAGGTGTTTTCACAGCTTGTTCCTTCTGTTTGATATTGGAGGTTAACTTTTAGACGTTTAGTCAGATGAAAGAAGTTTAACTTTCCCGTTCTCTCTTCTTCTCTTCTTCTCTCTGAGGTGTTCTGTTCGCCTTAAGGAGTGTGTTTGAATTTAAAATGCCTCTCGTCTCCCCGAGGAAGCAAGATTTTGTCCTTATTCCATCAATCAGAGAAAGGGGATTTGGAGAAGTGTGTGTGTGTGTTGGGGGGTTATTCGTGTGTGTGTGTGTGTGTGTGTGTGTGCGTGAGGGTGTGCTTGTGTGTGTGTGTGTGTTGGGGGTTATCCGTGTGTGTGTGTGTGTGTGCTTGAGGGCGTGTGTGTGTGTGTGTGTGTGTGTGTGTGTGTGAGTGTGCTTGAGGGCGTGTTTGTGTGCGTGTGCGTGTGTGCTTGAGGGGGTGTGTGTGTGTGTGTGTGTGTGTGTGTGTGTGTGCTCTAGGGTGGGTGTGTGTGTGTGTGTGTGTGCTCTAGGGCGGGTGTGTGTGTGTGTGTGTGTGTGTGTGTGTGTGTGTGTGTGTGTGTGTGTGTGCTTGAGGGCGTGTGTGTGTGTGTGTGTGTGTGTGTGTGTGTGTGTGTGTGTGTGTGTGTGTGTGTGTGTGTGTGTGTGTGTGTGTGTGTGTGTGTGTGTGTGTGTGTGTGTGTGTGTGTGTGTGTGTGCTCTAGGGCGTCTGTGTCGGGGGATTTAAAGCTGTGCTCGCTGCACTAGCTGTGTGATGAACTGTGGGCAAGTGGGATCCCTCCCTTCATAAAGATTCTAAGCAGAGAAATATCGCTTGACAAATTGATCTTAAATTTCATGTAATTCAACACTTGTTAATGGCTTTCTTACCATGATAAAGTCTTTGTGCTACTGTCTGTGTGTGTGTGTGTGTGTGTGTGTGTGTGTGTGTGTGTGTGTGTGTGTGTGTGTGTGTGTGTGTGTGTGTGTGTGTGTGTGTGTGTGTGTGTGTGTGTGTGTGTGTGTGTGCGTGCGTGTGTGCGTGTGTGTGTGTGTGCATATGCATGTGTTTGTGTGTCTTTCTGTGGGTGCATGTGTGAAATTAAAATTGTGTCTAGTCGTTTCCCTCCTCCTCCTCTCCTCTCTCTCCTCTTCTCTTCTCTTCTCTTCTCTCCTCTTCTCT
This sequence comes from Oncorhynchus tshawytscha, assembly GCF_018296145.1. NCBI lineage: Eukaryota > Metazoa > Chordata > Actinopteri > Salmoniformes > Salmonidae > Oncorhynchus > Oncorhynchus tshawytscha. Next base: position 47,742,503 of record NC_056461.1, on the reverse strand, counting down.
TCTTCTCCTCTCTGCTCTCTCCTCTTCTCTCCTCTCTCTCCTCTTCTCTGCTCCCCCTCTGTTCCTCTTCTCTCCTCCCTTCTCCTCCTCCTTCTCCCCCTCTTCACTTCTCTTCTCCTCTCCCCTCCTCCTCTGTTCCTCTTCTCTTCTCTCCTCTTCTCTTCTCTCCTCTCCTCTCACCTCCTCCCCTCTCCTCCTCTCCTCTCTTCTCTCTCCTTCCTCCTCTCCCCACCCCTCCACTCTTCTCCTAAAATAACCTTGTCTAGGAGGTATCAAATTAACATGTAGACATACACTGGAGCACAAAAACACTTTGATTACCACACTCTAAAAAAAGTGTGTGTGTTTGTAAATGTGTGCGTGTGTGTGTGTGTGTGTGTGTATACTCTCCACTCCTCTCCTCTCCAATCCTCTCCTCTCCCATCCACCTCCTCTCCTTTCCTCTCCCCACCCCTCCACTCTTCTCCTAAAATAACCTAGTCTAGGAGGTATCAAATTAACATGTAGACATACACTGGAGCACAAAAACACTTTGATTACCACACTCCAAAAAAAGTGTGTGTGTTTGTAAATGTGTGTGTGTGTATACAGTACTAACATCTCTCTGTTTGTGTGTGTGTGTGTATACAGTACTAACATCTCTCTGTTTGTGTGTGTGTGTGTATATACAGTACTAACATCTCTCTGTTTGTGTGTGTGTGTGTGTATACAGTACTAACATCTCTCTGTTTGTGTGTGTGTGTGTGTTCTTCGGTAACCCAGCGCTAGATAAATATTGAACATATGCAGGGTTATTTTGAGCCAGTTAATTTAACAATCAGTTGGGAATGTTTTACTCTCATGCTGGGTTGACCTGCACTATAAATACCCTGTTCAACCTGCTACAGCCTTCCTCTAGTAAATACCCTGTTCAACCTGTAACAGCCTTCCTCTAGTAAATGCCCTGTTCAACCTGCTACAGCCTTCCTCTAGTAAATACCCTGTTCAACCTGTAACAGCCTTCCTCTAGTAAATACCCTGTTCAACCTGCTACAGCCTTCCTCTAGTAAATACCCTGTTCAACCTGCTACAGCCTTCCTCTAGTAAATACCCTGTTCAACCTGCTACAGCCTTCCTCTAGTAAATACCCTGTTCAACCTGCTACAGCCTTCCTCTAGTAAATACCCTGTTCAACCTGTAACAGCCATCCTCTAGTAAATACCCTGTTCAACCTGCTACAGCCTTCCTCCGGTAAATACCCTGTTCAACCTGTAACAGCCATCCTCTAGTAAATACCCTGTTCAACCTGTAACAGCCATCCTCTAGTAAATACCCTGTTCAACCTGCTACAGCCTTCCTCTAGTAAATACCATGTTCAACCTGTAACAGCCTTCCTCTAGTAAATACCCTGTTCAACCTGTAACAGCCTTCCTCTAGTAAATACCCTGTTCAACCTGCTACAGCCTTCCTCTAGTAAATACCCTGTTCAACCTGTAACAGCCTTCCTCTAGTAAATACCCTGTTCAACCTGCTACAGCCTTCCTCTAGTAAATACCCTGTTCAACCTGTAACAGCCATCCTCTAGTAAATACCCTGTTCAACCTGCTACAGCCTTCCTCTAGTAAATACCCTGTTCAACCTGCTACAGCCTTCCTCTAGTAAATACCCTGTTCAACCTGCTACAGCCTTCCTCTAGTAAATACCCTGTTCAACCTGCTACAGCCTTCCTCTAGTAAATACCCTGTTCAACCTGCTACAGCCTTCCTCTAGTAAATACCCTGTTCAACCTGCTACAGCCTTCCTCTAGTAAATACCCTGTTCAACCTGCTACAGCCTTCCTCTAGTAAATACCCTGTTCAACCTGCTACAGCCTTCCTCTAGTAAATACCCTGTTCAACCTGCTACAGCCTTCCTCTAGTAAATACCCTGTTCAACCTGCTACAGCCTTCCTCTGGTAAAAATATAACACTTTGTATTCAGTACAAAAGGTTAATTGTTTTGCCACATTTTTTGCAGTATTACTTTAGTGCCTTGTTGCAAACAGGATGCATGTTTTGGAATATGTTTTATTCTGTACAGGTTTCCTTCTCTTCACTCTGTCATTTAGGTTAATATTGTGGAGTAACTACAATTGTTGTTGATCCATCCTCAGTTCTCTCCTATCACAGCCATTCAAATCTGTAACTATTTTAAAGACCCCATTGGCCTCATGGTGAAATCCCTGAGCGGTTTCCTTCCTCTCCGGCAACTGAGTTAGGATGGACGCCTGTATCTTTGTAGTGACTGGGTGCATTGATACACCATCCAAAGTGTAATTAATAACTTCACCCTCCTCAAAGGGATATTCAATGTGTGTTTTTTAAATTTACCATCTATGAATAGGAGCCCTTCTTTGCGAGGCATTGGAAAACCTCCCTGGTCTTTGTGGTTGAATCTGTGTTTGAAATTCACTGCTCGACTGAAGGACCTTAGAGCTAAATGTATGTATGGGGTACAGAGATAAGGCAGTCATTCAAAAATAACACTATTATTGCACACAGAGTCCATGCAACTTATTATGTGACACGCTAAGCACATTTTTTACTCCTGAACTTATTTAGTCTTGACATAACAAAGGAGATTAATACTTAGTGACTCAAGACATCTCAGCTTTTCATTTTTAATGAATTTGTTAAAAAAAATGATATAAAACATAATTACACTTTGACATTATTGGGTATTGTGTGTAGGCCAGTGACCAATAATTTAAAACATGTAAAAATGTAAACCATTTCAAATTCAGGCTGTAACACAACAAAATGTGGATAAAGTCTAGAGGTGTGAAGGCGCTGTCCATGGGGCATCAGTTTCTAAGGTGTAGGGTTGAGTACCGGGTGGTAGCCGGCTAGTAACAGTGACTGAGGTTCAGGGCAGGGTACCGGGCGCCAGTATCGCCAGCTGATCTCTCATTAAATCATCAGTACTAAACTCTAAACTAAACACGAAACTGAAACTAAACTAAATTCTAAACTAGACACAAAACTAAGCACTAAACTAAACGCCAACCTCTAAACTAAACTAAACTCCAAACTAACCTCAACTCAACTGAAACTAAACCACACAGCTGAGCTCAGTTGCAACCAACGTCAGTCCACTCCCAAACGCGGATGTCAAGTTTATATTTTAGTCTTGATTGCAGCCAACATTCTCGCCCTCTAATTGGTAATATTGTCGGGACAACTTAGTCCTGCTATATGAGCAGACTAAGGCCGATCCATTTGACAATCATTCCGGTCAACTGAAATAAAGCATTTCCCTCAGATAATTTTTATTGTATTTATTTATCCAGTATTTTACCAGGTAAGTTGACTGAAAACACATTCTCATTTGCAGCAAGGACCTGGGAAATAATTACAGGGGAGAGGAGGGGGATGAATGAGCCAATTGTAAATTGGGGATTATGATGGTTTGAGGGCTAGATTGGGAATTTAGCCAGGACACCGGGGTTAACACCCCTACTCTTACGATAAGTGCCCTCTGGCCCTCCAACACCACTTCCAGCAGCATCTGGTCTCCCATCCAGGAACTGACCAAGACCAACCCTGCTTAGCTTCAGAAGCAAGCCAGCAGTGCTATTCAGGGTGGTATGCTGCTGGCTATAGTATCTACTGTGGCAATTTACTCAACATTTTATGAATGTAAGGCTTGTGTTGTTGTTTACTTTTCATTTCCAATTAATGTAAATCATTAATAATGTCTTAATATGGTAATTTCTTATCAAAAAGGGGGAAAAGAAAGTATCCCTGAACTGCCCACTTCTAAAATTGGTTACTAAATCAAGCCAATCATGATTGAAGTGGCTTTCCAGGCTCCTTTTCACCTCATTTATCAACTGATCTACTAAAGGCTCAATAGGAGGTTCAGGTTAATCATGTGTTGTGTCGAAGAAAAAAACATTTTTACCCTTTACTTTGTTGTATTTATACTTGGAATATCTCTTTTCGACAGTAAAATTAGTTTTTCTCAGACGAGGATGTCTTTAGCATATGTTTTCATTAAATTCATTACATTAAATGTCTAATCAAGTTATATCAAATGAAAAAATTATGTTATAATGTGGCCCAAAAAATAGACTCCTGCTCATAGATCCCAAGTGACAGGAGACATCGTCGATAGATCCCAAGTGACAGGAGACTTCGTCGATAGATCCCAAGTGACAGGACACATCGTCGATAGATCCCGAGTGACAGGACACATCGTCGATAGATCCCTAGTGACAGGACACATCGTCGATAGATCCCTAGTCACAGGACACATCGTCGATAGATCCCGAGTGACAGGACACATCGTCGATAGATCCCGAGTGACAGGACACATCGTCGATAGATCCCAGTGACAGGACACATCGTCGATAGATCCCGAGTGACAGGACACATCGTCGATAGATCCCGAGTGACAGGACACATCGTCGATAGATCCCGAGTGACAGGACACATCGTCGATAGATCCCGAGTGACAGGACACATCGTCGATAGATCCCGAGTGATGTAACACATCGTCGATAGATCCCGAGTGACAGGACACATCGTCGATAGATCCCGAGTGACAGGAGGCATCTTCGATAGATCCCTAGTGACAGGACACATCGTCGATAGATCCCTAGTGACAGGACACATCGTCAATAGATCCCGAGTGACGTAACACATCGTTGATAGAAGTGACAGGACACATCGTCGATAGATCCCGAGTGACAGGAGACATCGTCGATAGATTCCAGTGATGTAACACTTCGTCGATAGATCCCGAGTGACAGGACACATCTTCGATAGATCCCGAGTGACGTAACACATCGTTGATAGATCCCGAGTGACAGGACACATCGTCGATAGATCCCAGTGACAGGAGACATCGTCGATAGATTCCGAGTGATGTAACACTTCGTCGATAGATCCCGAGTGACAGGACACATCGTCGATAGATCCTGAGTGACAGGACACATCGTCGATAGATCCCGAGTGACAGGACACATCGTCGATAGATCCCGAGTGACAGGACACATCGTCGATAGATCCCAGTGATGTAACACATCGTCGATAGATCCCGAATGACAGGACACATCGTCGATAGAGTGACAGGACACATCGTCGATAGATCCCGAGTGACAGGACACATCGTCGATAGATCCCGAGTGACAGGACACATCGTCGATAGATCCCGAGTGACAGGACACATCGTCGATAGATCCCTAGTGACAGGACACATCGTCGATAGATCCCTAGTCACAGGACACATCGTCGATAGATCCCTAGTGACAGGACACATCGTCGATAGATCCCGAGTGACAGGACACATCGTCGATAGATCCCGAGTGACAGGACACATCGTCGATAGATCCCGAGTGACAGGACACATCGTCGATAGATCCCGAGTGACAGGACACATCGTCGATAGATCCCGAGTGACAGGACACATCGTCGATAGATCCCGAGTGACAGGACACATCGTCGATAGATCCCGAGTGACAGGACACATCGTCGATAGATCCCGAGTGATGTAACACATCGTCGATAGATCCCGAGTGACAGGACACATCGTCGATAGATCCCGAGTGACAGGACACATCGTCGATAGATCCCGAGTGACAGGACACATCGTCGATAGATCCCTAGTGACAGGACACATCGTCAATAGATCCCGAGTGACGTAACACATCGTTGATAGATCCCGAGTGACAGGACACATCGTCGATAGATCCCGAGTGACAGGAGACATCGTCGATAGATTCCGAGTGATGTAACACTTCGTCGATAGATCCCGAGTGACAGGACACATCTTCGATAGATCCCGAGTGACGTAACACATCGTTGATAGATCCCGAGTGACAGGACACATCGTCGATAGATCCCGAGTGACAGGAGACATCGTCGATAGATTCCAGTGATGTAACACTTCGTCGATAGATCCCGAGTGACAGGACACATCGTCGATAGATCCCGAGTGACAGGACACATCGTCGATAGATCCCAGTGACAGGACACATCGTCGATAGATCCCGAGTGACAGGACACATCGTCGATAGATCCCGAGTGATGTAACACATCGTCGATAGATCCCGAATGACAGGACACATCGTCGATAGATCCCGAGTGACAGGACACACACAGTGACGTAACACATCGTTGATAGATCCCGAGTGACAGGACACATCGTCGATAGATCCCAGTGACAGGAGACATCGTCGATAGATTCAGTGATGTAACACTTCGTCGATAGATCCCGAGTGACAGGACACATCGTCGATAGATCCTGAGTGACAGGACACATCCCGATAGATCCCGAGTGACAGGACACATCGTCGATAGATCCCAGTGACAGGACACATCGTCGATAGATCCCGAGTGATGTAACACATCGTCGATAGATCCCGAATGACAGGACACATCGTCGATAGATCCCGAGTGACAGGACACATCGTCGATAGAGAGTGACAGGACACATCGTCGATAGATCCCGAGTGATGTAACACATCGTCGATAGATCCCAGTGACAGGACACATCGTCGATAGATCCCGAGTGACAGGAGGCATCTTCGATAGATCCCTAGTGACAGGACACATCGTCGATAGATCCCTAGTGACAGGACACATCGTCAATAGATCCCAGTGACGTAACACATCGTTGATAGATCCCGAGTGACAGGACACATCGTCGATAGATCCCGAGTGACAGGAGACACGATAGATTCCGAGTGATGTAACACTTCGTCGATAGATCCCGAGTGACAGGACACATCTTCGATAGATCCCAGTGACGTAACACATCGTTGATAGATCCCGAGTGACAGGACACATCGTCGATAGATCCCGAGTGACAGGAGACATCGTCGATAGATTCCGAGTGATGTAACACTTCGTCGATAGATCCCGAGTGACAGGACACATCGTCGATAGATCCCGAGTGACAGGACACATCGTCGATAGATCCCGAGTGACAGGACACATCGTCGATAGATCCCAGTGACAGGACACATCGTCGATAGATCCCGAGTGATGTAACACATCGTCGATAGATCCCGAATGACAGGACACATCGTCGATAGATCCCGAGTGACAGGACACATCGTCGATAGATCCCGAGTGACAGGACACATCGTCGATAGATCCCAGTGACAGGACACATCGTCGATAGATCCCGAGTGACAGGACACATCGTCGATAGATCCCGAGTGACAGGACACATCGTCGATAGATCCCGAGTGACAGGACACATCGTCGATAGATCCCGAGTGATGTAACACATCGTCGATAGATCCCGAGTGACAGGACACATCGTCGATAGATCCCGAGTGATGTAACACATCGTCGATAGATCCCGAATGACAGGACAAATCGTCGATAGATCCCGAGTGACAGGACACATCGTCGATAGATCCCAGTGACAGGACACATCGTCAATAGATCCCGAGTGACAGGACACATCGTCGATAGATCCCGAGTGACAGGACACATCGTCGATAGATCCCGAGTGATGTAACACATCGTCGATAGATCCCGAGTGACAGGACACATCGTCGATAGATCCCGAGTGACAGGACACATCGTCAATAGATCCCGAGTGACAGGACACATCGTCGATAGATCCCAAGTGACGTAACACATCGTCGATAGATCCCGATTCAAATCAAATCAAATCAAATGTATTTATATAGCCCTTCGTACATCAGCTGATATCTCAAAGTGCTGTACAGAAACCCAGCCTAAAACCCCAAACAGCAAGCAATGCAGGTGTAGAAGCACGGTGGCTAGGAAAAACTCCCTAGAAAGGCCAAAACCTAGGAAGAAACCTAGAGAGGAACCAGGCTATGTGGGGTGGCCAGTCCTCTTCTCTGGTGGAGATTATAACAGAACATGGCCAAGATGTTCAAATGTTCATAAATGACCAGCATGGTCGTATAATCATAAGGCAGAACAGTTGAAACTGGAGCAGCAGCACGGTCAGGTGGACTGGGGACAGCAAGGAGTCATCATGTCAGGTAGTCCTGGGGCATGGTCCTAGGGCTCAGGTCCTCCGAGAGAGAGAGAAAGAAAGAGAGAATTAGAGAGAGCATATGTGGGGTGGCCAGTCCTCTTCTGGCTGTGCCGGGTGGAGATTATAACAGAACATGGCCAAGATGTTCAAATGTTCATAAATGACCAGCATGGTCGAATAATAATAAGGCAGAACAGTTGAAACTGGAGCAGCAGCACGGCCAGGTGGACTGGGGACAGCAAGGAGTCATCATGTCAGGTAGTCCTGGGGCATGGTCCTAGGGCTCAGGTCCTCCGAGAGAGAGAAAGAGAGAATTAGAGAACGCACACTTAGATTCACACAGGACACCGAATAGGACAGGAGAGGTACTCCAGATATAACAAACTGACCCTAGCCCCCGACACATTAACTACTGCAGCATAAATACTGGAGGCTGAGACAGGAGGGGTCAGGAGACACTGTGGCCCCATCCGAGGACACCCCCAGACAGGGCCAAACAGGAAGGATATAACCCCACCCACTTTGCCAAAGCACAGCCCCCACACCACTAGAGGGATATCGTCAACCACCAACTTACCATCCTGAGACAAGGCTGAGTATAGCCCACAAAGATCTCCGCCATGGCACAACCCAAAGGGGGGCGCCAACCCAGACAGGATGACCACATCAGTGAATCAACCCACTCAGGTGATGCACCCCTTCCAGGGACGGCATGAGAGAGCCCCAGTAAGCCAGTGACTCAGCCCCTGTAATAGGGTTAGAGGCAGAGAATCCCAGTGGGAAGAGGGGAACCGGCCAGGCAGAGACAGCAAGGGCGGTTCGTTGCTCCAGAGCCTTTCCGTTCACCTTCCCACTCCTGGGCCAGACTACACTCAATCATATGACCCACTGAAGAGATAAGTCTTCAGTAAGGACTTAAAGGTTGAGACCGAGTTTGCGTCTCTGACATGGGTAGGCAGACCGTTCCATAAAAATGGAGCTCTATAGGAGAAAGCCCTGCCTCCAGCTGTTTGCTTAGAAATTCTAGGGACAATTAGGAGGCCTGCGTCTTGTGACCGTAGCGTACGTGTAGGTATGTATGGCAGGACCAAATCAGAGAGATAGTTAGGAGCAAGCCCATGTAATGCTTTGTAGGTTAGCAGTAAAACCTTGAAATCAGCCCTTGCTTTGACAGGAAGCCAGTGTAGAGAGGCTAGCACTGGAGTAATATGATCAAATTTTTTGGTTCTAGTCAGGATTCTAGCAGCCGTATTTAGCACCAACTGAAGTTTATTTAGTGCTTTATCCGGGTAACCGGAAAGTAGAGCATTGCAGTAGTCTAACCTAGAAGTGACAAAAGCATGGATTAATTTTTCTGCATCATTTTTGGACAGAAAGTTTCTGATTTTTGCAATGTTACGTAGATGGAAAAAAGCTGTCCTTGAAATGGTCTTCAAAAGACAGATCAGGGTCCAGCGTAACGCCAAGGTCCTTCACAGTTTTATTTGAGACGACTGTACAACCACCAGTGACAGGATACATCGTCGATAGATCCCGAGTGACGTAACACATCGTCGATAGATCCCGAGTGACAGGACACATCGTCGATAGATCCCGAGTGACAGGACACATCGTCGATAGATCCCGAGTGACAGGACACATCGTCGATAGATCCCGAGTGACAGGACACATCGTCGATAGATCCCGAGTGACGTAGCACAGCGTCGATAGATCCCTAGTGACAGGACACATCGTCGATAGATCCCGAGTGACGTAACACATCGTCGATAGATCCCGAGTGACAGGACACATCGTCGATAGATCCCGAGTGACAGGACACATCGTCGATAGATCCCGAGTGACAGGACACATCGTCGATAGATCCCGAGTGAAAGGACACATCGTCGATAGATCCCGAGTGACAGGACACATCGTCGATAGATCCCGAGTGACGTAACACAGCTACTGTTGCTAAGTTAGGAGCTAGCTAACGTTGTTATTCATTTTCATCAAGTAGCTGCCGGATTCCGCAACTGCCGCGATTGTCAATTTAGTAGCTGCTTTTTGCTCCACAGCAAAGAAGAAACACGCTGATCTACAGACTGGTTTCTGATCATTTAATTTAGGGGAAGCATGTCTACTACTTTAGGGTAAATTAAACCAACAAAGCAAGTTGATTGTCAGAAGAGGTAGAGTTAGATAGCTATGTCAATAACGTCATTAGCTAGCTAGCTACATCTCCATTTTAGGGGGAGGTTTTAGGGGGCTGTTCAAGTGCCGTGAAAAGCTCACTAGAAGCAAGATATAGATCACAACCAAGTATTTCAATCTTGTCCATATAATGTTGTCAGGCACAGTTTATACACTGAATGTACAAAACAATAAGAACACCTGCTCTTTCCAAAATTGTACTTGTCACATATGCCGAATACAACAGTTGTAGCCCTTTTCCGTGAAATGCTTACTTACTAGCCTCAACAGTGCAGTTCAAGAAGACTTAAGAAAATATTTACTAAATAAACTAAAGTTAAAAAAATATATTTAAAAAAAAGTAACAATAAAATAACAATAATGGGGCTATATACAGGTGGTACCGAGTCAATGTGTGAGGGTACAGGTTAGTTGAGGTAATGTGTGAGGGTACAGGTTAGTTGAGGTAATGTGTGAGGGTACAGGTTAGGTGAGGTAATGTGTGAAGGTACAGGTTAGTTGAGGTAATGTGTGAGGGTACAGGTTAGGTGAGGTAATGTATGAGGGTACAGGTTAGTTGAGGTAATGTGTGAGGGTACAGGTTAGTTGAGGTGTGAGGGTACAGGTTAGTTGAGGTAATGTGTGAGGGTACAGGTTAGTTGAGGTAATGTGTGAGGGTACAGGTTAGTTGAGGTAATGTGTGAGGGTACAGGTTAGGTGAGGTAATGTGTGAGGGTACAGGTTAGTTGAGGTAATGTGTGAGGGTACAGGTTAGTTGAGGTAATGTGTGAGGGTACAGGTTAGGTGAGGTAATGTGTGAGGGTACAGGTTAGTTGAGGTAATGTGTGAGGGTACAGGTTAGTTGAGGTAATGTATGAGGGTACAGGTTAGTTGAGGTAATGTGTGAGGGTACAGGTTAGTTGAGGTAATGTGTGAGGGTACAGGTTAGTTGAGGTAATGTGTGAGGGTACAGGTTAGGTGAGGTAATGTGTGAGTGTACAGGTTAGTTGAGGTAATGTGTGAGGGTACAGGTTAGTTGAGGTAATGTATGAGGGTACAGGTTAGTTGAGGGTAATGTTGTGAGGTACAGGTTAGGTGAGGTAATGTCTGAGGGTACAGGTTAGTTGAGGTAATGTGTGAGGGTACAGGTTAGTTGAGGTAATGTGTGAGGGTACAGGTTAGTTGAGGTAATGTGTGAGGGTACAGGTTAGGTGAGGTAATGTGTGAGTGTACAGGTTAGTTGAGGTAATGTGTGAGGGTACAGGTTAGTTGAGGTAATGTGTGAGGGTACAGGTTAGTTGAGGTAATGTGTGAGTGTACAGGTTAGTTGAGGTCATTTGTACATGCAGGTAGGAGTAAAGTAACTATGCATAGATGATAAACAGTGAGTACTGGCGCTCCCGTACCGCTTGCCTTGTGGTAGTAGAGAACAGTCTATGACTTTGGTGACTGGGGTCTTTGACAAAAAAAATTTTTTAAATTGCCTTCATCTGGTGAAAGCAAAAGCTATGATCCCTTATTGATGTAACTTGTTAAATCCACTTTTATCAGTGTAGATGAAGGTCAGGAGAAATAAATAAATAAATAAGAAGCTTTAATCCTTGAGACATGGATTCTGAGTGCCATTCAGAGAGTGAACGGGTTAGACAAAATATTTAAGTGCCTTTGAACGGGGTATGGTAGTAGGTGCCAGGGGGGGTGCCGGTTTGAGTCAAGAACTGCAACGCAGCTTGTTTTGTTTTTTTGCGCTCAACAGTTTCCTGTTTTTTTTTATATCAAGAATAGTCCACCAACCAAAGGACTTCCAGCCAACTTGACACATCTGTGGGAAGCATTGGAGTCAACATGGGCCCAGCATCCCTGTGGAACGCTTTCAACACCTTGTAGAATCCATGTCCCTGACAAAATGAGGTTGTTGTGGGGGGCACAAGGAGAGGTGCCACTCAGTGTTAGGAAGCTGTTCTTAATGTTTTGTACACTCAGTATGTAGCAGACATGAGTTTAGAGGGTTAAAACTCTTAAATATTAAAGGCATTAAATCTCTCAAAGCCTCTATTATACGGAAGCTATATCTAAATCCTAACTGGTTTTCCAGCAGGTTACTATTAGTATTTTTTCAGATCACATTGTTGGATTAATGTTTAAATGAAGCCATACATCAACAAATAATTAATCATAATCATAATAATAATAATAAACTCCAAAGTTTTGACAAAAATGAACAAGAATAATAATAATATTTATCAATGAAATTGTAAACAAGGTCAAATTATGTCACACAAGCAACTAACAACAGTGCATAAAGGTGTATGATCAAAATCAACGAAGAACAAACTCATCGTGGCTCTGCCACAAAATTAGAAGAGGCAACTACTTGAAGAAATGTAAAAAATGAGTCTGCCATAAATGGCTTAGAATAATTAGTATAAATCTAAAAAAATATATCAGTTTTCACTTAAAGTCAGAAGGTTTGACAGCAATGTCACAAAAAAATGTCAGTTGGGAACAGGTCTTTGACGTTCCAATAACTGATACAGTGCGTTCGGAAAGTATTCAGACCCCTTGACTTTTTTAAAATATTTTTTACATTACAGCCTTATTCTAAAATGGATTAAATAGTTGCCCCCCCCCCCCCTTAGCAGTCTACACACAATACCCCATAATGACAAAGCAAAAACAGACATTTGGACATTTTTGCAAATGTATTGAAAATATAAAAACTAAAATATCACGTTTACAGAAGTATTCAGACTCTTTACTCAGTACCTTGTTGAAGCAGCTTTGGCAGTGATTACAGCCTCAAGTCTTCTTGGGTATGATGCTACAAGCTTGGTACACCTGTATTTGGAGAGTTTCTACCAATCTTCTCTGCAGATCCTCTCAAGCTCTGTCAGGTTGGATGGGGAGCATCGCTGCACAGCTATTTTAATGTCTCTCCAGAGATGTTAGATCGGGTTCAAGTCTGGTCTCTGGCTGGGCCACTCAAGGACATTCAGAGACTTGTCTCGAAGCCACTACTGCGTTGTCTTGGCTGTGTGCTTAGGGTCATTGTCCTCTTGGAAGTTGAACCTTCGACCCAGTCTGAGGTCCTGAGCACTCTGGAGCAGGTTTTCATTAAGGATCAGTCCCTGCCGCTGAAAAACCACCCCACAGCATGATGCTGTCACCACCATGCTAAACTGTAGGGATGGTGCCAGGTTTCCTGCAGACGTAACGCTTGGCATTCAGGCCAAAGAGTTCAATTTTGGTTTCATCAGACCAGAAAATCTTGTTTCTCATGGTCAGAGTCCTTTAGGTGCCTTTTGCCAAACTCCAAGCGGACTGTCGTGTGCCTTTTACTGAAGAGTGAATTCTGTATGCCCACTCTACCGTAAAGGCCTGATTGGTGGAGTGCTGCAGAGATGGTTGTCCTTCTGGAAGGTTCTCCCTTCTCCACAGAGGAACTCTGGAGCTCTGTCAGAGTGACCATTGTGCTCTTGGTCACCTCCCTGACTGAGGCCCTTCTCCCCCGACTGCTCAGTTTGGCCAGACGGCCAGTCAAATGTATTCCATTTAAGAATGATGGAGGCCACTGTGTTCTTGGGGACCTTCAATGCTGCAGACATTTCTTGGTACCATTCCCCAGATCTGTGCCTCGACACAATCCTGTCTCAGAGCTCTACAAACAATTCCTTTGACCTCATGACTTGGTTTTTGCTCTGACATGCACTGTCAACTGTGGGACCTCATATATTCAGGTGTGTGCCTTTCCAAATCATATCCGATCAATTGAATTTACCACAGATGGACTCCAATCAAGTTGTAGAAACATCTCAAAGATGATCAATGGAAACAGGATGTACCTGAGCTCAATTTAGAGTTCAATTTAGAGTCCCATAGCAAAGAGTCTGAATACTTAAGTAAATAAAGTATTTGTTTTATTTTTTATTTATAAATGTGCAATAAAACCTAAAAACCTGTTTTCACTTTGTCATTATGTGGTATTGTGTGTAGATTTATTGTATCAATTTTAGAATAAGGCTGTAACGTGACAAAATGTGGAAAAGGGTGAAAGGGGTCCAAATTGCTGAGCTCCGTTCAAATATATTAGCTTTTGTCTGAAGCCGAAAAAGAAAAAGAAATTCAAAAGCGAATTTGACTAATCCTGCTACTCTAAGAGTATTAGGTTTGAATCCTAAATCAACCCATCCAATGTGATGTACATCTGTTGTTGAAGTACATTAGATTCATAACGATACAGTATTCTAGCAGTAGTCAAGCTCCTGATGCTGAAAAGCCTCGTTAGGTCATAGGTCAAATTAACTTTAGAATTTCTTGTCTATTTCGGCTTCGGACAAAAGCTAATATTTCACTTAAAGCATTGGGGTTTTTTTGTATTAAATTGTCTCTTTCTACAAAAACGGGTGTTTTTCGTATTTTGTGATGTGTAGCGGCAATAATGTCAAAGTTCACTTTCCATCAACCAATCAGTTCAGAATGTTAAATATCCTATCTGATGATTGGTCGAATCTGTTTGAACATTCAGATGAATATTTTATGGAGAGCAGCAAGAGAGCATGAGGTCACAATCACAAACTGCAGGATATTAAACTATCCAGACCGTCACGTATCAAATATTCAACTGCTGGAATAAATCTGCCTGTGCTTTTCCTTCACTCTGAGGTTCAACTCATCCCAAACCATCTCAATTTGGTTGAGGTCGGGGGGGAATTGTGGAGGTCAGGTCATCTGATGCAGCACTCCATCACTCTCCTTCTTGGTAAAATAGCCCTTTACACAGCCTGGAGGTGTGTTGTGTCATTGTCCTCTTGAAAAACAAATGATAGTCCCAGTAAGCCCAAACCAGATGGGATGGAGTATTGCTGCAGAATGCTGTGGTAGCCATGCTGGTTAAGTAAGTGTGCCTTGAATTCTAAATAAATCACAGACAGTGTCACCAGCAAAGCACCCCCAGACCATAACACCTCCTCCTCCATGCTTCACGGTGGGAAATACACATGCAGAGATCATCTGTTCACCTACACCGCATCTCACAAAGACACGGCGGTTGGAACCAAAAATCTCACATTTGAACTCCAGACCAAAGGACAGAGTTCCACCAGTCTAATGTCCATTGCTCGTGTTTCTTGGCCCAGCAAGTCTCTTCTTCACATTGGTGTCCTTTAGTAGTGGTTTCTTTGCATCAATTCGAACATGAAGGCCTGATTCACACAGTCTCCTCTGAACAGTTGATTTTGAGATGTCTGTTGAACTCTGTGAAGCGTTTATTTGGGCTGCAATTTCTGAGGCTGGTAACTCTAATGAACATATCCTCTGCAGAAGAGCTAATTCTGGGTCTTCCATTCCTGTGGCGGTCCTCAAGAGAGCCAGGTTCATCACAGCGCCTGATGGTTTTTCGACTGCACTTGAAGAAACTTTCACAGTTCTTGAAATGTTCCGTTTTGACTGACCTTCATGTCTTAAAGTAATGATGGACTGTCATTTCTCTTTGCTTATTTGAGCTGTTCTTGCCATAATATGGACTTGGTCTTTTACTAAATAGGGCTGTCTTCTGTGTACCCCCCTACCTTGTCACAACACAGCTGATTGGCTCAAACGCTTTAAGAAGAAAGAAATTCCACAAATTAACTTAAAAAGGCACACCTGTTAATTGAAATGCATTCCAGGTGACTACCCCATGAAACTGGTTGAGAGAATGCCAAGAGTGTGCAAAGCTATCAAGGCAAAGGGTGGCTATTTGAAGAATTTAAAATATCAATTATATTTTGATTTGTTTAACACTTTTTTGGTTACTACAGGATTCCATATGTGTTATTCCATAGTTCTGATGTCTTCACTATTATTCTACAATGTATAAAATAGTACAAATAAAGAAAAACCCTTGAATGAGGAGGTGTTCTAAATCTTTTGAACGGTAGTGTACATTTTAGTCAATTAGCAAACGCTCTTTTCACAGTTAATCATTTTCTTATTTGCTTATGGCTTTATACAGGTCGTTGAGTGCAGTCTTAGTGCCAGCATCGGTCTGTGGTGGTAAATAGACTGCTACAAATAATATAGATGAAAACTCTCTTGGTAGATCGTGTGGTCTACAGCTTATCATGAGATACTCTACTTCAGGCGAGCAAAACCTAGAGACTTCCTTTAATATTTGATTTTGTGCACCAGCTGTTATTGACCAATAGACACAGAGCACCACCCCTTGTCTTACCGGAGGCAGCAGTTATATCTTGGCGATGCAGCGTAAAACCCAGCCAACTGCATGAAAAACACAGCAACTGTATATTAACTGTATATTAACTGTATATTATATTATTAACTGTATATTATCCAGGTCGTCATTCAGCCACTCTGTGAAACATAAGATATTACAGTTTTTTAATGTCCCGTTGTTAGGAAAGTCTTGAATGGAGCTCATCCAGTTTATTCTCCAGTGATTGCACATTGGCCAAATAGTATGGATGGTAGAGGCGGGTTACCCACTCACCGACTAATTCTCACAAGGCACCCCGACCTGGGTCCCCTGTATCGGCGTCTTCTCTTCATGGGAATGACAGGGATTTGGGCCTGGTCAAGTATCTCAAGTAGATCCAACATGTTAAAGAAAAATTCTTCATCCAGTTCAATGTGAGTAATCGCTGTCCTGATATTCAGAAGCTCTTTTCGGTCATAAGAGAAACATTATGTACAAAATAAATGACAAACAACGTGGAAAAAAACATAAAATAGCACAATTGGTTAGAAACATAGTGAAGATTGTCTAATGGGACTAATGTAAACATCTAAACTGGAACAACCACTCAATACTCAGTAATGGGTGCAATACATCCAATTACTAACAGATTGGATTAGTTTAGAAATTGTGATATTTATTATTTATCTTTGTATTGCAAATTAAATTAAATCCACCAATCAATTTACATGCAAAAACATAGATATTAAAACAAAATGTTTCTGAAAGTCAATCTGCAATAGAGCATGCTGGGAAATATGATAAAGATATGATAAAGATGGGTGTGGCTTTTACAACACTTAAGTTAATTTAACTCCCGAATCAACACTAGAAATGACATGATTTGCTGTGTACAATACATTGCTGGTTCACTCAAGACTCCTTTCTTTTCTCCTGCTCAATACAATCACAGGAAATAGTCATTTGAAAAGACCAAAAATACGAAAATCATGGCAAAGATATGAACTATGCCAGTCCTGTATATGTAAAAAAAAAACTATTAAGGAAATACCAGATACATGCACAAATATTACCATACAGGCACAGTTTTAAAAAAATCCTCTCACCTGTCTTTTTAAACTGATCGGATTACTCAAAACTCCTGATGTTAAAGTTAGAGGTTAGCATTAATGCTCAGGCACTATGTAAAGGAAAGGGAAGGAAAAACTATTAACAAGCTGATTCAAAGTTAGAAGGGTTCTATGTAGAATGTTAAAGGTTCTACGTAGAACCCTTCTTGCCTTCCAAAGAATCATCCAATGAAACACCTTTTTCCCCCCCAAAAAATGTAGGATGTTAAAGGTTCTAGGTAGAACCCTTTGCCTTCCAAAGAACCCTTGTCTTCCAAAAAGGGTTCTTCAGATGATAACAGTTCTCGGTAGAACTCATACCCTCAGCAAATAACCCTTTTCAAACCCTTATTTCTAAGTGTTTAGGCTCTAGCTCAGCGGGCTAACACAGTTTTGTGGCGTGCAGGTTCAAATCCAATGTGTGTGTTTATGTAGGTGTGCAAGCGCTTATGTGAGAGAGCGAGTGTGTGTGTGTGTGTGTGTTTATGTATGTGTGCAACCGCTTATGTGAGAGAGTCTGTGTGTGTGTGTGTGTGTGTGTGTGTGTGTGTGTGTGTGTGTGTGTGTGTGTGTGTGTGTGTGTGTGTGTGTGTGTGTGTGTGTGTGTGTGTGTGTGTGTGTGTGTGTCAGATAGAGTTAGTGATTTGTAGATATACCAACTCCTCAGGGCTGGGGCCTAGGCCGGGACAAAGCCATGGGCTAGATATATACTGCCTGCCCACAGGGAGTGAGGGGAGTGGGGAGGACATCAGCAGTCGGGTGGGGGGGTGGAGGACTTCCTGGATGTGTGTTGTCATATCGCTGTCCTAAAGAAACTAAAACCCTTTAGAAATAACTCAGGTCCATGTTATCGTATTCACATTATGATCTAAAAGGCACAACTGATCCCAGATCATGTAGGATCTAGTGTTGCAGATGATGGAGAGGGAACAGTTTATTTAGGAATGAAGACTATAATTCATTTTTTTCCCCCGTTTTTCTGAGTCGGATATTATACTGTAGCTTCTGCCAGAAGCAGGCCTGACAAATATAATAAGATGAGGGATGACACATCTCCTTGCGGAGCTGACAGTTCAGTTAAGGCCTGATTCACCTTTTGATTGAAGCTCTTCTCAGTAGTTGGTATTTAGACTTAACTTATGCAGGTACGCAACGGGCTTTGCAGATGAGGCTCCCTTGCACACTGAATACATTTAATTCAACCGCTGAAAAAAAAAAAACCTCTCACTTTCTGGCCGACAGATTTTCTTGTGGAGGTTTTTCGTTCAATAGTGTTTTCAGTACATTTATCTAAAGCCATCCCTTTAAATACGGTGTACCTTTAATTAGAATGGTGTCCACTAGAATACACTACATGACTAAAGGTTTTCGGACACCAGCTCGTGGAACATCTAATTCCAAAATCATGCGCATTAATATGGAGTTGGTCCCCTCCCTTTGCTGCTATAACAGCCTCTCACTCTTCTGGGAAGTCTTTTTGACGAACTGACTTGTTGGTAAAGCACATGTTTGTCTGCTTAATTTTATACACCTGTCAGGAACGGGTGTGGCTGAAATAGACGAATCCACTCATTTGAAAAGGTGTCCACATACTTTTTGTAGATATAGTGTTCATGGAGAGAACAGGTGCAGAATAGGGATCAATGAAAGAAACCCATCTGAATACACGTATATTGATCTCCTTTGCAGCTCTAATTGGTAGATGACATTTTATTTTATTTTTTTTACTCTGATCTTGTATATTATTTAGGTTTAGGAAAGAATTTATGAAGCAGGGTTGTGGAGTCTTTTATGTACAAAATATATTGGTGAATCAAAAAACAATACAGCGGTTTGATTCATCTTGATTCAGTTTGATTCATCTTGATTCAGTTTGATTCATCTTGATTCAGTTTGATTCATCTTGATTCAGTTTGATTCATCTTGATTCAGTTTGATTCATCTTGATTCAGTTTGATTCATCTTGATTCAGTTTGATTCATCTTGATTCAGTTTGATTCATCTCTTAGCACTTGTGGCTGGGACCGTGGAGGTGTCCCACGCTAATTGTATTTCCTGCTGCTTTTTCCCTGCAACCTGACTTGGCTGGAACTGCGTTGTATAGCTACCAACGTTAGTCGATGCTGCTACCAACGTTAGCCACTGCTGCTACCAACGTTAGCCACTGCTGCTACCAACGTTAGCCGATGCTGCTACCAACGTTAGTCGATGCTGCTACCAACGTTAGTCGATGCTGCTACCAACGTTAGCCACTGCTGCTACCAACGTTAGTCGATGCTGCTACCAACGTTAGTCGATGCTGCTACCAACGTTAGCCGATGCTGCTACCAACGTTAGCCACTGCTGCTACCAACGTTAGCCACTGCTGCTACCAACGTTAGCCACTGCTGCTACCAACGTTAGCCGATGCTGCTACCAACGTTAGCCACTGCTGCTACCAACGTTAGCCGCTGCTGCTACCAACGTTAGCCGCTGCTGCTACCAACGTTAGCCACTGCTGCTACCAACGTTAGCCACTGCTGCTACCAACGTTAGCCGATGCTGCTACCAACGTTAGCCGATGCTGCTACCAACGTTAGCCGCTGCTGCTACCAACGTTCACGGTCGTGAG